>NC_090910.1:1707653-2007653 GCF_040956055.1 Brachionichthys hirsutus
TGCAGGGCGTCCTCAGTTCTTCGGGTGGGGGGGGTCCTGCTGGGGGGTCCGGCTCCATGCAGGCTGATCCGGGATCATCCTTCTGGGAGCAGCAGTGCCGTCTCCGGGCTGCCGGTACTCGGTACAATACGGGAATACCTGGACACGTTTCCATCCGTGTTGTTCCCGGGATCGATAGCGATGATCAAAACCAATGACAAACCGGAAGACGCTGAGAGACGCTGTCCTGTCCTCCGTCTGTCTGCAGCAAAACGGCCATCACTGGAAAATGTCTCCTAAACACGTGTTGCTCTGGGGAAAACCTTTATTATTATTATCGATCAGTGATGGGGAGTGAGAATGAGTTGAAATTGAACCTGCTCCTTATTCGATCTGTATATTGATCAGTATTTATTTCCATATTTCACCCTTCAGGTTTAGTAGAAAATCAAATGAATAATCATAAATATTATCCGGCCTGTTTCCGGACTCCCAGATGCACAGTATCTGATCTCGCTCTTCCTTTACCGTTATTTAACTTTAGTTCATCCACACTTCTGAGACAATCCACTTCAGCTGCAGGCTAATAAAACCACAACTTGTCATCACTCTGCCGCCTCAGCATTTACAGCTGGAATTCAGAACAGGGTGAACTATTTACGGCTTTTTTAAGTAGAAGATAAATGCGTCCTGAGTTTGGGCGACTTTTCTCAGGATGTGGACAACATGGAGGACAGGAAGCCGTCCTTTGTCCCTCGGGCTGTCCAGCGTCCTAATTCAGCTTTTTAAACTTTTTCTATTTATCCTATTTATTTTATTATTTTTAAATATATACACAGACATTCTTGAACATAGTAATTTAATGCATTTTACAGCTTCAGACATCAGGAACTACATGCACTTTCAAACCGCAAGCACCTCAGAGATGTTTTATGTTGTTTTGCCTTTTTGTGTGGCCTCCTCGGGACAAATAAAGTTATTTGAATTGAATTGAAATGAAACATATTTAAAGGCTTGCCAGTGTTTTGGTCAGGAATGATTTCACTTTCCAGCTGATGTGAAAGGAAACCCGATGCAGCTGCACAACTGGGATCAGTGTGATGAGAAATGATAGCTCAATAAATACATGATATTTATTTCATGAAATTCCTTCCGACTAGATTTGTACTATTATTTTACAGATAGCCAGTCTCTGCTTTGAGTCAGACGCTCATTTTCAGATCAGGAATTTATTGTTTTGAAATCCTATTTAGTCAAAATCATTTGAGCTATAATTTGTTGTTATCAGTCTTTGAAATTCAAATAACTGTTAGCCTCTAAAATGCATAAAAATACGACATAAAAACAGAGTTTATTCTGTGTCGGCCGTCAGAAACATCTGCCCTGCTGTTAACAGAGACGCCTCCGCTCCTCTTCATCCTGGCTGCTGAGTTCGATGCTCTGAAGCTCATGTTTCTCTCAGCAGTGTGTGTCCTGCTTTGTGTATTAGGGATGCAACGATACACAAAAATTCACGGTTCGGTTCGGTTTGGTACGTTTTTATCATGGTTCGTTATTTTTTTGATACAAAAAAAGAGATATTTCCATGCCTTTTATTTTTACTTGTAGTTTATTGAAACTCAAAGTACAGTTCTTAAATGAAATTAAATGTATCTGGTGCAGTTTTCCTGAAATGTTCTGCTGTGCATACTTAGCACAATATAAAACTAGAAAACGACAATCAGAGATTGCAGACCCCGCCTCCAATAGACTATTGGATCTTGTGAGACAGTAAACAGGGCTTCCGGATCAGAGGGGCCAAACCTGCTCTAGCTTGCTGCTCCGGAACGTACTACAAGACTCCTTCTGGACTCTTTTTCCCATCATGCCATTCGTGCCCCTCCCTCTTAAAGTGGCAGTTTACAGCACAGGCACAATTCCAGATGTAAAAATAATTCTAGAATCTGGATCCAGATCCGGATCAACGCCATTCTCGGGGAGGACCGAGCCACGGACAGAACCTTGCTTGTGTAAAAACTTCAAGTCGATTAGGTTACTAGTTTTTGAGTTATGCGCTCGGACAGACAGACAAACAAACATACAAACATACAGACGCACCCAATTGCAATACCCTCGCTCCCGCTTCGGCGAGGGTAATAATACAAACTAAATGTATCTGATGGAGGAATCACCCATCTTCTTCTGTGGTATCTTCTCTGCAGCTTATTAACAACAGGTCCCTATCATGAATCTCTCTCTGATGGAGCTGCTCCTCGCCCATCTTCTGGAGTCCTGCTCGGACACTGAGCTGAAACCCAGAAAAGGGTCGACAGCAATAAAAGCAGCACCGCCCGGTCCATGTCTCTGTACCATGTGCTGATGGCTGTCTAAACCACCCGGGTTAAGTGTGTAGCTGCATGCTACTTGTTGTGTTTGTCTGGTTCCACTTGTTTGGTGATGGCGGCGTAAATGTGTTGCCGTGTTTGTTGTTTTTCCACTGACGTAGTTTCGGGTTACACTTGAGACATACCGTTGTCTGTTTCTCCATCAGGGTCACACTCGACATGAAAACCAAAGTGGATCTGCGCTCGCTCGACGCTGAACTTTCAGCACAGAGCGCCTCGTCAGAAGTTGGTAGAGCAAATATAAAATTGCGTATTGTTCGATTCATAGGGCGGACCGAACCGAGCCCCCTGTACACAACGGTAAAGAAAAGGCATGGAAATCTCCCTTGTTTTGTACCCCTAATATATATATATATACATATGTGTGTTATGGCATGCCGTTCAGGAACTTATTATATATATATATCAAAAGTGAGGTCTGAGAATATGGACCGAACTCCGGAATATATATTTTGATATATATATTCAGAAATTTCCATATATATATTCAGAGATTTTCATATATATATTCAGAAATTTCCATATATATATTCAGACATTTCAATATATATATTCAGAAATTTCGGTGCACAGTTCCCGTGCATTGAAATTTCTGAATATATATATTGAAATGTCTGAATATATATATGGAAATTTCTGAATATATATATGAAAATTTCTGAATATATATATGAAAATCTCTGAATATATATATGGAAATTTCTGAATATATATATCAAAATATATATTCCGGAGTTCGGTCCATATTCTCAAAGTTTTCATATATATATTCCAGAGTTCGGTCCATATTCTCAGACTTTTCATATATATATTCCAGAGTTCGGTCCATATTCTCAGACCTCACTTTTGATATATATATATAATAAGTTCCTGAACGGCATGCCATAGTGTGTATATAGCATATATATATATGGTAACAACATCCAAGTGGGCCCTTAGGCCCTTCACGCGACATGCCTACACCTCTGAATGAGCGAAACAAGGAAAAAGAGAGTCATTACAGGACGTGGGGACCGTCTCTAAAGACCATCAGAGGACATTCTGGAGCATGGCAGCCCTGTTTGATTCCCTGGTTGAATACTTCAGTCATTATCTTAATGAGAGACCCCCCCCCCCCATCTGCTTCTGTTATTGATGTGTCTGCCTCAACATGGGATACTTTTATATTTCGGTGACAAGATCCTGGAGCAGGAGCGTGAATGATGGCTCCTGTCTGGAAATGTAGCAGCGCATTATTACTGAGCCATAAAGGCTGAGGTCGAATCAAAGCAGGAATCGGGCTCAGAGACAGCGAGGACGAGCTCAGAACTGGCCCTGTCGTTCTCACGTTGCGCACGGACAATGTGCAGGCAGGTTAAAAATAAAGGCTTTCACAGCGTGAAGAATGCCGTGATTTAAAGGAGGTCACGTCCAGGAACGTCCATGGTTTAATATTGCAGTACACAATTATGGGATACAGTTTGGTACCTCTATGGAGACGTGTGTGTGGAACAGAATGGAAAGCTTTATTTTTCATTGTCAACACAGTACAAGTACAGTGCAACATTGAAACAGAATTCTATGAGTGGGCTTCGACTGCAGCAAATAAATCGCGCTGCCAACAACCCTCCTTCGAAAAGGTGCAGAAACCATATACACAAGACAACACATGCAGGAGAAAGGAACGACACGATGCACTGGGAGAGCAAATGTGTGTGTGTGTGTGTGTGTGTGTAAGCAGGATAAATCTAAAATGTCTATGTAAACATGTTGATATCATTAAAACTTTGAATGATGATCTTCTTTTTCTTCTTCCTCTTCCGGCTTCTCCCGTCAGGAGTCGCCAGAGCAAATCAACCATGGAGTCGATCGCATGCTTAAATCTGGAAAAGCTTTATGCCATTCCTGCTGCAGCCCTCTGCATGTATCCGGGCCGGGACCGGGACCGGGACTGGGACCGGCTCAAGGCGGACGCTACCTCTGCATGTATCCGGGCCGGGACCGGGACCGGGACCGGGACCGGCTCAAGGCAGACGCTACCTCTGCATGTATCCGGGACCGGGACCGGGACCGGCTCAAGGCAGACGCTGCCTCTGCATGTATCTGAGCTCCGGATCGGGACCGGGACCGGCTCAAGGTGGACGCTACCTCTGCATGTATCCGGGCCGGGGCCGGGACCGGGACCGGCTCAAGGCAGACCCTGTTAGGCCATTAGCATGTCCTCTGTAGCGGACATGCTAACTGGCTGGGTCTCAGGAGGATATGAGAGGTTAAACGTGCTATGACAGCAAACCACGAAGTTCCTTTGTCACAAGATACATTTCATAGACAAAATAGCTGACTAATTCACTGAGCAAAGCAAATTACAGATCTGTCAGCCTGCAGGAAGTAGGCGGGGCTTCGACAGTCTGCAAACTTTTTATCTGTTCAGGAAAGAGCATCCAGAGTTTCATGCATTATGGCGTCGAACTGCTGCAGACACCGTTCAAACCAAGCCATGTCACCTCGACTGCAGTTGGTGTCCAGAGATACCGTCTGCCCTGCAGCTATTAGGCAGTAAAACCGCCGTTTAGCTGGTTCCCTGCCAGCATGCCTTTTTTCTGCTTCAGCCTGAGCACACTCTTCAAGGCTCGCTGAGTGCAACAGAGTGCATCAAGAAATAATTACAACACTTTCTCCCAGAGTGATGATGCAGGCAGAAATTAATCGCCTTTGCATTCTGCTACGTTCTAAATGTGGCTGCCACAATGATGATAATAGTTTCTAGTTAACTGTCTGATCTCTCGTTATCGCGCTTCAAAAGGATCCGTGGTGAGAATATGTGACTTTAAAGAGCAACGAGCACCTCAATAAGTCTGTAGCCATAACCTACGGTCCCTCTAAGCTGTGCCCGTGCGAAATCGCGCACTGCTGATGCGGTCTTCGTGCAGCTAAAATCTCCGCAGCGCACAAACACAAAATCCAACCTGAATTGAAAATAAAAGAAACACGTAAAAATTCATCCTGTGCTACTTTTCAATGTGAGCCAGTGAGTGACCGGCGGCTGCCGCTAACGACGAGAGTCGCGTGCGTTTTTACGCAGCTAATCGAAGTCCGGCGCCACAGGTGTTTGAGCGAACAAAGCGACGTGGCCGATGTGGAAGGAAGACGCTTTATAATAATGACAAGGCGGACGGGCGGTGACGTCATCTCAGCAAGCCAGAGTGGAAAGGAGACGCGATTCTGTTTAGCTGGAGCGCAAACAGAAGAAGAAACGGCAAGACTGGGGGAGACGTTTTCCTTTTGCTGCTCTGGCAGAGAAGAGTGAGGCTGTTCTGCAGAACCCACATTCTGGAGGTCATTACTGTGAGGCTGTTCTGCAGAACCCAGGTTCTGGAGGTCATTACTGTGAGGCTGTTCTGCAGAACCCACATTCTGGAGGTCATTAAAGTGTGAGGCTGTTCTGCAGAACCCACGTTCTGGAGGTCATTACTGTGAGGCTGTTCTGCAGAACCCACATTCTGGAGGTCATTACTAGTGAATGTGTTGAATTCAAGTCCATAATGAGGCTAGAACTTAAACGTGGGTCAATCAGAACCTTCTCAGACGTGGTTCTGCAGCACTAAAATCTAGGAGCTGAAACATCTCAGCTGTTTGTGCTGCATCTCAAGCATCCAGAGCAGAATGAGAAAGAGAACTTAGTTTAATGAAGCGTATTAAAATAGCATCCAGAAATGCTCCTGAAGTGTTTGGAGCAGCCGATGCATAAAGTCAAAGCTGCAGGAGACGAGGACGTCAACCTGGACAACGTGTCCAACCGTGGAGACGTGAGAGGGACACAGGACAAATTAGGTTATATACTGTATTTTGGAGACGAGGAGTTCCACATGAATGAATGAATGAATTTTGTTTTTGAACATGTATAAAAATATGTAAGTATTTGTACATACAAAAGAAAGAAATACTGATAAAAAAACAAAATGCAGCACATAGTTCAAAAAAGGAGGAGGAAGAAGTGGAATACTTATTTAAATGTCTACCCTATTATTCAGTTTATAGCAAAAATATTCAACATAAATACTTGCATTAATAAACCATAAAATACTATCATATATAAATAAATATATATATATATACTCCTCATCATCCACAGTTAACACATTTCCTCTTCTGTATACTTATTTAGATAAAACATTTGTACCTCCTTTGCTCGTTAATTTTATCTTTTATTTGTTGATTTTATCTCTTATTTTAATGGGTTTTTTTATACTCTTGTGCACTTTGAGGTTTGCTTTCAAATATAAAGTGCGTTCAACATAAATGTATTGTTTTGATGTTGCTCACATTTGTCCGAGGTTCTGCTCAGGGAGTTTGTGTGTTTGCTCAGACACACGAAAAATTAGAGGGAACGTTGGCCATAACTGATCCGTTCACCGGGGGGGGGGCATCATCATTTGATTAGAGCAGGTTACAGGTTATCCGAATGCACCTGAGCTGCTGATGCTCTGTGTCACTTTATTTATTAAGGATGACTATCATCATCCTCTCTGAATGATGCTGCGTTGGTTTGCTGTGAGATCATCACATTTCATCTGAAAGCACGTGATTGTGTGTGTGCATGTGTGTGTGTGTGTGTGTGTGTGTGTGTGTGTATCGAGCCTTTGATGGAATGATGAACTTTGTTGCACCTTTTTACTTGACGTGTTTTACGGGCAGATCAGAGGTTAAGGTCAACCAAAAAACTTCTCAGGGGCTTCTTTGCACGGCCTGCCCCGGGGGTCCTGTCTGGTGTGGTTGACCCCCGCCTCTATTGATCTTGTGTTCAGGGCCTGTTCTTGTGCTGCCATGATTAGTGCCTCCATGCTGTCTTTCAGTCCTGCCTTTTCCAGCCACTAGTATATATTTTATATATTTAAATGTTGAAGCTCCATTGATTGCAATATTAACGAAAATGTCAAACTGATCCATAATCAAGGATCTCTTCTTTTATCAAGATCCATCCATAATATTTTGTGTTTTGTTGCTAACAAACAGACAAACAAACTTGACATTATCAGGAAATGTTGGGAATGTTACCAGGAACAAATTATTATATTT
Organism: Brachionichthys hirsutus; assembly: GCF_040956055.1. Lineage (NCBI taxonomy): Eukaryota > Metazoa > Chordata > Actinopteri > Lophiiformes > Brachionichthyidae > Brachionichthys > Brachionichthys hirsutus. Next base: position 1,715,072 of record NC_090910.1, read on the forward strand.
TGCCGCCGATCCAGAAGAGATCCTGGATTCTGGATTGCTTTGAAATTATTGTTAATATGGCAGTCAATAGAGCTCCAAAATCTGGTCCTCAATATCTCGGTTGATTATTGCCCAAGGATGGGCTCCTCTGTCTCAACACCAAATTTCATCCGGATCAGATCCGGATTGCAGATATTGTCAAAATGTATATTTTTTAAATAGGGATACGTTTTGTGCTGCAGGATTACAGAAAAACTGCTGAATGGCTCTTGATTAAAAAAAAAGCAAAGATGGGTCTTTGTCTAACTTAGATCACAGAAAATTATTTTGAGAGCAATCCGGAGACATGTCTGGATACAAAGAATATCTGGATTTTCCCATTTACTTATAATGGAGGCTTTTTCTAAAAATCCTAGCTTGTAAAATATGCATTCAAGTCACTCACCAGAAATCAGTCATGAAGGGGTCCGATATGAACCATCATGAAAAATGTCTTCTGAATCTGATCCAGAATGAGGTCAGGAAAATATAGAACATTTTAACATTGAAAACCCCTTTATTCAGATTCAGATTCAGATTCAGATTCAGATTCAGATTCAGAATCAGAATCAGATTATTGTCAATGAGGTATTTCTTTCTTGGTGCAATCATGTAACAGTAATGACAATAATAAAATGCTAGCTCCAGCGCTATGCTGTAGCGTACGCCCTAGAATAGACTAAGATAAAAACATATGACACAGAACCCACGAAAACCGCAGCATCAGGAGAGGATCCACACGATCACGCAGTGCAAACAGAACAGTGCACGTTAGCGGGGGTCTCACAGCCGAGGGGAAGAAGCTGTTCCTGTGGCCGGACGGACCGTAGCCTCCTGTCTGAGGGGAGAGGGTCAAACGGTCCGTATCCAGGGTGAGAAGGGTCGGCTGTGATCCCACCGCCACGCCTCCGGGTGTAGCATTGGACTCCATCCCCAAAATCCACAACCCCAGCCACACCGGCGTGCAGCTCAACATAACGGCTCGCATGAAGGCGAGGCGGTCCCTTATGAATGTTAGCTGCTCCTGACGAGTCCTATTTTCTCGGTGCTCCTATATTTGCTTTCAAAAGGAGTTCAAGTATCTGGACCCTCTACCAGCCATTTAGAAATGAAGATGAGTGTTGAAACCTCTCCAACCAAACTTAAGTCCAAGTCAGCGGATTCTGCTTTGCTCTTTTTGATTTACCTCAACCTGGATGACTGAGAATCCACAGACAGTATATTAATGACTTGAGTTAAGACGACTATCAGAATACAGGACACTCCGGTCTTGTGCCATGGGGCTGCACATTAATTACCCAGGAGGCCTATCTGATTGGACGCCGGGTTCCAGAAGGTAATTGCTCTCGACTTTTTTTTTCCACACAGTTGACCTTTTGACAAATGAGATATTTGTCTGGAATCAGTATGTTGTGAAAAGCCTTTTGCCTCAGCGCTTGATCTCATCAGCAACAATTGAGTCAACCACAATCAGTGATGGGAGAATTCGGTCCGCCTCTCTCTGGCTTTAATGACAAGCCAGTCACACATCAATGAAAACATCTCATCAAACATTTATGCTGTGAGCACCACAGAAAATCCATTTGAATGTGCTGAGCCTCAGGTATAATTACAAGCTGTGATGATAAATAATCTCTCCAGCAAAGTAAGAGCGACACATCCAGGCATTATGTTCTCTCAGACAGCGCTCGTGGTGATATAATTAACAGCAGCATGCAAATCATGACTTTTTTTGTTGTTAATTATTTCGTCATTTCTAATTACCTGCCTCACCGTGGTGGATTTTTGATGGTTTGATCCTGTGGCCTGAAGCGACAAAACAAGTTGGACTAAAGAGGTGAGAAGTAGAGCAACAGTCGAAAAACAATACATAAATAGTAAAATGGGGTAGTACAGTGGCGTAGTGGGTAGTGATGTTGCCTCACAGCAAAAAGGTTCCGGGTTCGACTCCTCTCTGTGCAGGGTTTGTATGTTCTCCCCGTGCCTGCGTGCATCGCTCCAAATTGCCCCTAGGTGTGAGTGTGCGTGCGAGGGGTTGTCTGTCTATGTGGGCCTGCGATACGTTGGCAGCACATCATGAGGTCACCTCTTCTCCAAGACAATGGGTGGATGGATATTAACTCATTCAGTGGCAGCCGTTTTCACTGATTTTGCCCTATTTTTCAAGACCTGCAGAATATTCTGTACTGTGACGATGCAAACACCAAACCGAGAATATGAAAGAGGAGTCAATTCTTTCATTGGGACTCGGCACTCTCCAGCAAAACGAAAGTTGGTGGAGTCTGTTTCTACATCGACTGGTGCACCGGCGTGACTGTGATCGCTCAACGCTGTTCTCCTACTCTGGAATACCTCTTCATACACTGTAAGCCATTTTACGCCCGGCGTGAGTTCACTTTGATCATCCTGGCAGCTGTTTGATTTAAATAAATGGGTAGATGTTGTGGAGGATTATTCGGCGTGGGTTGGGGGGAGGGGCCCATATGGTTCCTGTTTGCCACAGGCCCTAACAAGTCTGTTGACGGCCCTGTGTATGCCAGTTGTAGGACAGCAGTGAAGTGTGCAGTAGGAGTAACAGGGGAGTTCAGTGTAGAGGTGGGATGCACCAGGGATCAGCTCTGAGCCCCTTTTTGTTTGCCATGGTGATGGATAGACTAACAGATGAGGTGAGACAGGAAGCTCCTCTGAATATGATGTTTGCAGATGACACTGTGATCTGCAGGTAGAGGAGAATCTAGAGAAGTGGAGGTCTGCTCTAGAAAAGAGAGGGATGAAGGTCAGCAGGAGTAAAACAGAGTACATGTGTGTACATGAGAAGGTCCCAGGGGGGACAGTGAACTTACAAAGAATAGACGCAAAGAAGGGAGAGGACTTCAGGTACCTCGGGTCAACAGAGCAGAGTGATGGAGAGAATGTGGAAAGGAGGTGAAGAATCGTGTGCAGGCAGGCTGGAACGGGGGGAGGAAAGTATCAGGTGTGCTCTGTGATAGGACGAAGGGACAGGTCTACAAGACAGTGGTGAGGACAGCCATGATGGACGGCTTAGAGACAGTGGTGAGGACAGCCATGATGGACGGCTTAGAGACAGTGGTGAGGACAGCCATGATGGACGGCTTAGAGACAGTGGTGAGGACAGCCATGATGGACGGATGAGAGACAGTGGTGAGGACAGCCATGATGGACGGCTCAGAGACAGTGGTGAGGACAGCCATGATGGACGGCTTAGAGACAGTAGTGAGGACAGCCATGATGGACGGCTTAGAGACAGTGGTGAGGACAGCCATGATGGACGGCTTAGAGACAGTGGTGAGGACAGCCATGATGGACGGCTTAGAGACAGTAGTGAGGACAGCCATGATGGACGGCTTAGAGACAGTGGTGAGGACAGCCGTGATGGACGGCTTAGAGACAGTGCTGAGGACAGCCATGATGGACGGCTTAGAGACAGTGGTGAGGACAGCCATGATGGACGGCTTAGAGACAGTGTCTCTGAGGAAAAGACAGGAGGCGGAGCTAGAAGTGGAGGAGATGAAGATGCTGAGGTTCTCCTTGGGAGTGTCCAGGTTGGACAGGATTAGAAATGAGACAATAAGAGGGACAGTGAAGGTTAGACGTTTTGGAGACAAGGTCAGAGAGACCGGACTTTGATGGTTTGGACATGTCCAGAGGAGAGACGGGGACTATATCGGTAGAAGGATGCTGAGGATGGAGCTGCCAGGGAACAGGACTAGAGGACGACCCAGGAGAAGAGACATGGACGTAGTGAGGGAGGACATGAGAGTGGCTGGTGTTGGGGAGGACGATGCAAAGGACGGATACTGTATTATCGACTCTGACCTTGAAATCATCAACATTTATCTCACTTAGAGAGTGTCTTGACCCAAAAATAATAGATTCCATTTTACCAAGGTGTCGTGACAGTTTGTTATCCGTAAGCCAAGTACGGATTCTGGTGACCTCAGAGCTGAGAGCTTCCTCAACCTGCACTTTGTCCTCTCCTGAAATCAGGAGTGCTGAGTCATCAGCAAACAGGAACAATCTGCAGTTACAGGCAGCTCTCATGTCGTTAATGTATCGGAGGAACAGTAACGGTCCCAGAATGCTGCCTTGAGTCAAAGAGCGTGATGCGTAAAGGCTGCCTCTTGAAAAACATCCACTTGCTCCCTTTCTCAGTCACTTGTGCAGTGACTGTAGCTGACAACCAGGAGACGATGTCCTCAGGAGGCATCTAACCATCATTGGGCGTCTCGACCCTGAACCACAACGCCCTCCAGTTAGTGGGTCCGGCAGTGATGGCCAATCACTACCCATCCTCTCCTGGTCCCCAGCTAAACTCCTCCCTCCTACTCCAGAGCCAACAGGAGGTTCTTTCTGCTGCTTCCTCCAACCTACCGATAGCCTTCCTCCTCTCCCTTCCTATGATCCCCAGCGCTGTGAGCATCTTCCAGACAGACTGTGCCGGGAAGCCCCTGCGCCCGACTTCTACTGGGAATAGCCAGGCCTGCCAGCCTTTATCTCTGCACTGCTGGACCAGGTCCTGGTATTTAGAGGCTTTCCTCTCTGAGGCCTCACTACATCCATCCTCCCACGGGACCGTCAGTTCTATCAAGATGATCTTTTTTGCCTCCTCAGACCATATGACCACATCAGGCCTGAGGGGGGTTTGGACAACCTGACTCCCCAAGTCCACCCTCATCTCCCATGATGGTGCAGTCTGCAAGAGGCACCTCTTGATCTTCTTAGGTGGTGGTTTCTCCCCTTCCTTGATGAACTGCATAGGTGGTATCGGTCTAGTGTGGACTTGATGCTTTTTCCGTCTCTCCCGCTCCAAGATGTCTGCCAGTGCCATGAGGACCAGTATTGCACCCTGCCAGTATGTGCGCCATCGTTCCTCTCTCCCCACATAGCCTACAGGGTGGATCCTCCCTCAAACCCCACCTGTGCAGGTTCGTTGGTGATGGAAGGGTGTCATACACTGAACGGAGCAGGAACGAGATGCGAAAGGGCTCAAGTCTCCAAATCTCAGACCAAGAATGACTATGTTGTTTGCTTCTGTCGTGCCAAGAGACTAACGGCGTGGACAATCAAGGACTTGTGGAAGACAGACACGTGGCTGGGCCTGTGTGAGGTCAAAGGGCGAGAGACAGTCTGCTTGCATCATTAACCTAGTTAGCTGAGGGGACCCACTGCCATTGTGAGGTTGTGTTTTTGGCACGCTGTGTTGTCAGTAGCGATGGAGAAACTGATTGCAGCAACACATTTCTACAGCCCATCTGTCACAGCTTCAGGTAAACAGATGGGAGATCCATGCTGAGCACACTGCTGTCCATAAAGGCTAAGAATCTAGGGGATTAAAACATCTAAAATGCTCTTCAGAAAACAGTTAAGATCATTTAAAACAGGCTTTTACAAGGCGAATAAGGAGATTATTAATTAACAAGCAGACATTTCCTAGTAGGGGTGTACACAGCTCATTGCAAAGTGGCATTGATTTGTTTCACGAAACAAGAGGTTTGTTATTCAAGAAATAATCAGTAATAATAAAATCAATCTGTCCTCTTTACAATATGTCCGTGTTGTCTGTCCCCCTCTTTGTTTGTGCAGAGAATGAAACTCCATCCGCCATTTTCATGAGCTGCAGGCTAAACAGTGAATTCCAGACATCTGCCTCAACAGAAGCTCTTTTCAGCTCCTCCAGGCAAATCATCAAGACGTTCCCAAGGCTCGAGGAAATATGTCACCTTCCCAGTGAGTTCTGTGTGCATCCTGAAGTCTCCTCCAAATTAGATATACCTGGAGAACAAAAGGCCTGGGAGGCGTCCGAGCCAGACGCCTGAGCCATCTCAACCAGCTCCTCCTCTTCGTTGAGTTAATGCCCCTGCTCCTATTCCTGGACTGAGGCCAGCTGCCCTGTGGAGGAAACTCATTTCAGCTGTGTGTTTGCATCAGCTCAGCTTTTCGGTCATGACCCAGACCATACGACTGGCGAGCATTTAAATGGAAAGCTTTGACTTCAAATGTAGTTCCATCATCACCAAGAAAGCCCCATACAACACCCGCATTATGGTCAATGCCCCTACAAACCACCTCCTTCTTCCTATTACTCATGATTACCCGCAAAACTCATCAAAAACAGAGGCTGAACTCATGGAAGGGTCACATGACCGTTCAGTTTCACATGAACTTCATTCCCTCTCACATTTAATCACTCTGGCAAACCTCCAACACTTATTTGATGCCTTCTTTTATAAAAGTATGTATTTTGTGTGTGTATGGACAATTCTGGAAACATTAGCAATGACGTAAGTATGCAACTCTTCAGCGTTGATTATTTCTGAATTTTTTATACATTTTAATAAAGAAATCTACATGAAAACGACTATTATGTCAACAGCCTGCGTGTGAATAGCTTTAAAATCAGAATGAACGGAGACATAGAAGGGCTCTTTGGAGAGTGCGTGCCTCTAGCAAGGCCCGACATTTGAATTGAGAAAAATCACAATCCAAAATCCTGCCGGACACGTTGCACCATCGTAGATTTTTACTTCCTGAAGGGGTTCCTGCCAGTCAAATGTCCAACTCTTGTGTAACACAAGCAAACATTCCGTCATCTCCTTAACCGCTTTGTCTGTTACCGGACAACGGGTAGTACTGGGTGGCCCTACTTAGTGTGTGTATATATACACACACGTGTGTGGATTGTCAGAGGGGCCCATAGTAGGGTCTCCAAAACTATTTTTCTGCAGTTTGGCCTGTCATCCGCACGAAAACGCAGATTCCTGTCGCTACAAACGTTTTTAGAAAACTCCGGCCAAAGTGAAGATTCTAGAAAACTCTGGCTGCAGCTCTGGCATGTTCTCAGACCAATTCACTTCTGACTCAGCAAAACATCGTGCAGCACCTCGCTATTGCTCCAGCACAATCAAAATTATATTGTGTCCATTTCCAGAAACAATCCAGCGTTACAGAATCAGTTCATCCAGAGAAAAGCTCAATCGGAGTTCGAGTCTTATCTGTGAGGAGTTTGCATGTTCTCCCCGTGCTCGTGCCGGTTTTCGCCGGGTTCTCCGGGTTCTCCGGGTTCTCCGGGTTCTCCGGTTCCCTCCCACAGTGTCCACAGTGTTTGAGTGCGTGCGTGAGCGGTTGTCTGTCTGCTGGCATTGCTTTCGGGTTTAACCCCGAATGCAGGACCCACAAAAAGGAAAAGCGGAAGAAACTGAACAGATTGTTGAACAGATGGAAGAGTGGATGCTGGAAAATGCTACACATATCTGGGTGTGTCATTAATTCTGTGTCCGTGCAACACGATGTCCATTATCCCTGCCATTCCAGTGACATTTAAAATGATAATGGCGAGCTGTATAATTCATCCATGCATCGCCGCCAAGGCGAAACAATCGCGGTTATCCGATCATCTCAGCTGATCCACGTTCCACGCCTCACCAGCGTTTTGTGGAAATTGTGTAAGCACTTAGAAAGTGGAAAACAACTCCTGGATTTATCCTTTCATGATAAAAATGAACGCAGGCCCAACGAGCAGGCGTTTTCACCTTGAGACGAATCAACAAACACCTCCACACATCACAGTCTGGCATGTTCAGCCTCTGGGCTGATTGCTGCAGTAACCATGGAAACCAGGGACTACAAGTTTGCAGATTGGGAGATCGGTCTGTGACTGAATGCTGGTAAAACTCGAGGGAGGACAGGCTGGTGCAGTAATCAGCGCAGGTCGGAACACGACGGTGACATGCGGACGCCTCACCCTGGAACGTCAACCCGTTCGGCTGATGAGTGTGTGTGTGTGTGTGTGTGTGTGTGTGTGCGCATGCAAGGCTGCTTCGTGGTGCATCTAGTGACTCACCTGAAAGCAGCAGTGGGCAATGAGAGAATGTTGCAAGAAAATAACAACCTGCCAAGCCTGAAACGACGTCGGCCCTTCCAGAGCGTCTTCACGTTCTCATTACTGTACATTGTCTCGCTCGTTTGTCTCGCCCCCGTCACATTTTATCTGCAGCGTTCTTCCTTCACTGCTGTGCTACAGCTGTGAAAAGGCTAACTGCACCACTTAGCATTCTGGAAGGACCTGATAAGGCAGCCCTCAGTGTCCTCATATGGAGGACGATGTTTCTGGTGTAAATCCTCCCTCATTTGACTTCCTAAAATATTCAGCGACCGGTTAATCCTGCAGCCGCTGACGAGGACTGACACGACAGTTGTGATAATTGTGTTCTGTGTGGATTCCTCAAATCATTTTTGCTGCTAAAATAAGATGAGACTGAACCAAAGAGAGAAGGTAGACACGTCTCGGTCATCCAGGACGAGGTCAATCACCAAGAGCCAAAGCCAAGCATCCACTGGAATTATTCTAGTTTGGTTGAAGATGGTTGGACACCGACAAGTTTTAAGAGCAGTCCAGATGTGTTTCTGCAAAGACCAGAAACACATCTGGACTGGGCCTCTGTCAAGACCAGCGAAACCAACAGCAAAAACAACAATGAACAGGAGAGGGACGACCTGAGACAGATGCTGGTCCACCCGAAAGACAAAACACCCTGAGACAGATGCTGGTCCACCCGAAAGACAAAACACCCAGAGACAGATGCTGGTCCACCCGAAAGACAAGACACCCTGAGACAGATGCTGGTCCACCCGAAAGACAAAACACCCAGAGACAGATGCTGGTCCACCCGAAAGACAAGACACCCTGAGACAGATGCTGGTCCACCCGAAAGACAAAACACCCTGAGACAGATGCTGGTCCACCCGAAAGACAAAACACCCAGAGACAGATGCTGGTCCACCCGAAAGACAAAACACCCTGAGACAGATGCTGGTCCACCCAAAAGACAAGACACCCTGAGACAGATGCTGGTCCACCCAAAAGACAAGACACCCTGAGACAGATGCTGGTCCAACCGAAATACAGCAGCCAGCTCTAGGGATGTGGAACGTCACCTCTCTGGTGGGGAAGGAGCCTGAACTGGTGCGTGAGTTTGAGAAGTTCCGACTAGATATAATTGGCCTCACCTCGACACACAGCAAGCAACCAGTCTTCCCGAGAGGCGCCGGACAGTGGTGGCAATACTTATTGCCCCCCAGCTATGTCCCACCTGCATGGGCGTAATTGGGAGGAATGGCCCCCCTGATGAGAACCCGAGTGATGTTTTGATATTAGACTTTTTGAAGAAACCATCCCTGAACAGAGGAAGAGGATTAGGACATGATCTATCAGCAACATACAATGCAGTATTGACCTCTGTGCCCAAAATCCACAACCCCCAGACACACATGAAAGCATTTCGGCATAACAGCTCACCTGAGGGGGGGGGGGGGGGGGGGGTAATGATGAGTCTTATGTGGTTTTTGAAAGGAAGAGAGAGTTTTCTTCCTTTGTGGACTGTAACAATACAAAATCACAATCAGTAGAGTAACTGCCAATCAGAAGAATCAACCTAATGAGATAACTACCGGAACAAAGGACTGTGCTCATTATTAAGGTTGGACAACTCAAATCACACGCGGTAACTTGGCAGCAGCCATCAGCTGCCATGCACAGCCCAACAAGCATACGTGAACATCCGGCTTCTAACCGTCACCAACCTTCTATATTTGCCAGAAATTAATACTTTAACCTCCTGGGACCTGGTGTCCACATATGTGGACATATTGGGGTCGTCCAGACCCCAACACCAAATTCTGCCATCGAATAAAGTTTCACAGATAATTCTTCAGTTGAGATATTTGTTCTATCAAAAGTCAAAATGAATGTTCTGAATGTTTCCATCCTTTTTCTCAGTCCCTACGTAATTGTCAGGATTCTGCTCTTCCTGATGCTTCTCTCTCTATGTCTGAGTGATCGTTGCTGGGTGTCAGCTGGAGCAGGAGGAGCAGGGGGCGGGGCTGAGCTGGAGCAGGAGTGGCAGCCCTACGCAGCTGATTCCAATCGGGCCTCGTCTCCTCACCTGCTCCATAAAGACTCGGCCCTTGCTCCGCACCTCGCCGGATCGACAGCGTCTCCCAGAGCTCCTGACTCCAGGTGCTCCTCGTCTCCCTGACTCCACGTCACCGCATGTTCTCGTGTCGTCTCCTTGGCGGTTCTGCAAAACCTCCCCGCCGACGTCCTCCCAGCTCGTCCTGGAACTCCGGCTGGATTCCGGCGGGTCGCCGACTTCATCGAGTCTTCCCCCTGACTTCGTTGCTCCTTAGTGGGCCATTAAACCAGCTAAAGCCTGCATCCTGTGTCGTGCATGTTCAGAGCGTTCAGTTCGGCCCAGCCCCCGTGACAGTAATGACTAAATAATATATTGACAATAATAATAGTTTTACATGAACAAAAAATAAATTAAATAACGTAAATGGACTGATGGACCAAACATCTGGATCAAGCCAGATGTCTAACAGCCTACCTTTTACCTTACCTTTTAGCCATGTGCACATCAGCCTGAAATAAAATTAAACACAATAAAAAAATACCTCTCCAGGTTCTTAATACCAGTGCCTAATTTCAGCAGGATAATTCCATCATATTTTAAATGGAGCAAAATAATTACATTCCAATTTGATGTTGCTGTAACATTTGCCGATCCAGCCCCATTAAACCCGGCGCTATTTCATTTCTGCAAGGTGAAACTTCAACAATTAACGGCTTTAGCCTGATCTGCGGTGCAACCATAAAGCATAGTTTTAACTTAATGCAGTCGTAAAAAGCGTCAAAAATCTTTTCAGCGCTTAATTAGCCTGAGAAGAGGGATTCCTGAGTACATCCAATTAGCGAGTGCTGCAGCACCGAATGTCACAGCTTCATATTATTACGTCACTGAGTCGCCCACTTATCATGAAAATGCATAGATAGACAGCACATTTAGTGAATTATTAGGGGGGGGGGGCAGTTTACCTCTCTGTTTTACTCTCCGTCTGATGATCACTAATGAGGAGTAAATTAAGTACTTGGAATCGTACATGATGGTGTTAATACTTTGTAAATACTGCATGGTATTTGAATGTGAATACCACGACACAACACAGGTACATGAGTTGTGCGCACACAGATGAATGTAAGTTACATTTGAAACAGTGAAAAAGGAATGGCCTGAGAACAAACAGTCGTTTACTGAGTCGTCATTTCAGGCTGCAGGAGCGTCCTGCTCCTCTTCATCCCGACCCGCCTGCTCAGTCTGCAGGAAGCACTGGCCGGCCTGTCCCCACCGCTGCTCCGGACCCCTCCCCTGCCACGCCTTCAAGCCTTGACTGTCAGCCAATCAGCTGCGAGTCTGCTGATTCTGCCTTTCACCTGTTGCTTGTTTCTGGTTTCTCTGAACATTGAGGATGTTTTCACACTGCACCAATGAAGCTAAATAGTATTTTATTTTCTTCCGACATGTCTGTGTCGGTTCTCAGTCGTCCAGGTCATGGTAAATCACCATGAGCAAAAAAGAAGAGCCGACGTGAACAAGTCCAGTTGACTCTTCTTTTTTGCTCATCGTGAGTTTAATTTCTGACTGACTTTAACGTCTGACTTCATCACTATTAGCCGTGTTTGTGGCTGTGAGAGCAGTTCTTTTAACAAAAATCCCATTTCAGCTCTGTCTGACTTTAGCGGGAATTACGAGTTTACAACTTCCAATATGACGGCGCCGATTGCCGTCGCTGCCAGTTTTATTAGACGTCTACGACGACAACCTTCTTAGCCTTTAGACTAAGTTGACTAGTTGATGGACATTAACTCAAAGTTGATGAAAAGTCCTCCACTGTCATCTAAAATATCATTTGTCATTTGGTGCATGTAGTCAATATTTACCTGTCGGGTCATACAGAACACGTTTGGAGGGTTCCGGGTTCATCTTCATATTGTTCAAACGCAGTTTCTTTGTTTGGCTAATTTTCCATTTTAAGCACATTTGAAATAGAATTGAATAGAAATATTTTATTGTCATTGAACATTGTAATGACACACAATCCCTTGCAGCATACGTTCACTCACACAAGCACAGGAGACAAAATAGAATAATACAAATAACAAAGAATATATATATCTGAAAAAAACAACCCGTAAACACAGTTTAGCATATGTCCAGTCCTCTAAATCAGCCCTGTGCTGCATTCAGGGTCGTCACTGCCGTCGGATAGAAGCTGTTCTTGGGTCTATTTGTCCGAGCTTTGATGCTCCTGGACCGTCCGCCTGATGAACAGACTGTGGCCGGGATGGAAGGAGTCCCCGACGATGCTCTGAGCCCTATTTAGACACCGGCAACAGTGCAATTCCTCCAGTGGGGGGTAGGTGCAGCCGACGAAGACCCTCTGGAGCGCCTTTTTCTGTGCTGCTGCTAAACCAAATCCAGTACGTTAAAATGCTCTCAATAGAGCAGCGGTAAAAGGACACCAACAGTGATACCAACCATGTGAGATGTTGTTCTTCCTGAGCGCTCTCAGGAAGTAGAGTCTCTGCTGGGCCTTTTTCAGCAGCACAGTGGGGGTCGCGCCCCAGGTCAGGCCCTCCTCCATGCGGACCCCCAGGAAGCAGAAGTCTGCCACCCTCTCCACACACTCCCCGTTAATGGAAAGTGGTAGCAGGTCTGTTGTGTTCTTCCTGAAGGCAATGATTGTCACAGCTTGAGGCCGGCCTGTGTCCTTCCCCCACTAACTTCCCCTGTCTTCTCTGATCCTCCTCCTGCAATCAGTTCATTCCTGTCACCTGTGCTCCTGTCATCACCTGCATCACATCTGTCATGAGCCCAGAAAATATATATACAACACACCCCTGCCAGATTGTTAGTGATGATTCCTACTCTCCAGCATTCCAGACTAACCTCCAGTGTTTCGACCCTGCCTGATTCCTGGATTCTGTCTCTTTGCCTGCCCCTTGGGATCTGTCTGCCTGTCTAATCGGATTACCTGGTTTGTGTCCTCTGCCTGATATTTGGACCTTCCCTTTGCCTGCCCCTAGCTGGATTTGTCTGCTGGTTCGGACTGACTACCCGGTAACGAACAATAAAGCTCCAGTTTTGGATTCCCCCTCTACTGTCATGCATTTGGGTTCTCACCTGCCTTGGTCTGTGACAATGATAAGCTCCTTGGTCTTAGAAGTGTTTAAGACCAGGTTGTTCTCCTTCCACCACGCCATCAGCTGCTCCACCTCCTCCCTGTAGGCAGATGTGTCCCCCTCTAGAATGAGCCCCACCCAGATGGAGTTACTCTGGCGGGAGGCGGTGCAGTCATAGGTATACAGGGTAAAGAGTAGGGGCCTCAGCACGCAGCCTTTTCTATGCTGACCTGTAGTTCACCTGGAGCAGCCGGGCGTAGGAGTGGTGAAAGGAGTCCAGTGATGTTTTCTCGGACCAGTTTTTCAAAAAACGTCATCACCACCGGGGTCAGGGCTACCGGCCGATAGTCATTAAGGCCACTGATCCTGTGTTTATTGGGCAGGGGGACTATAGTGGAGGATTTTAGGCAGGTAGGGACACTAGACTGGGACAGGGACTGGTTGAAAATCCTGGTCAGGACTCCAGCCAGCTGGAACGCCTTTTAGCACCCGACCAGAGACACCATCGGGTCCAGCAGCCTTCCTCGGGTTAACGGCCCGCAGAGCGCACCGCACCTAAGGTTCCTCCACTGATAAGGCGGGGCTGCTAGGGTGTAGCCGAGTCAGGCGGGTCCATTCCAACCCGAGCAAAGAAGAGGTTCATCTCCTCTGCCAGTGAAACGTCCCCTTCAACAGCTCCGAGGACAGTCCTGTAGTTCAGTGTTTCCCAACCTTTTTTGAGCCGCGGCACACTTTTTACATTTACAAAATCCTGCGGCACACCACGAACCAAAATGACACAAAATGACGTTCTAACACAGTACACATTATATTAGATGAGCTTTATTATAATATATAGAGTTAATAATATAGTGTTTTAATGTATTTACACTTAGTGGGAAACCTGGGGCTGTTTGGATGAACACAAAATGGATATCCTGCAGTAATGGCAGAAAGACACACACAAAGCTCTTCCTCATCAGCTCTCAGTCTCTCTGTTTGTAGTTTTTATCGCCGTCGAGCTTGAGAAGCTCAGCTCACACAGATATGTGGTTGAAAACGGGAGCAATGTCAGAATAGCTTTGTTGGCTAGAACGGGGAACTCCTTGGCAACAGATAACCAAAAACTGTCCAAAGGAAGATCAACAAAGTTTAGCTTTAAACCACCATCTTGTTTCAGTTAAATGTAGTGATGGGAATTCCGGCTCTTTTAAGAGAACCGGTTCTTTTGGCTCCCAAGTGGCTCCTCAGATTTTTTGTTGTTTTGGGCTAAATTAATTTAATACCAAATCATGTGCATTGTGTAAAATTAGCTACTAATGTAAAAACATGCAATATATCAAATGTTTATTAAATGTCTTTATTTAAATCCTCTTTGCACTGCTAGCTACAAAAAACATATTATATAATATAAAATACAAAACCAAACCAAACACATCTCACAGAGAACAAGGTCAAATCTCTGCATGTAAATCTCAAACAACACATCAAGAAAACATAAATTAAAAAGTACAAAAGATAAAGCAGCTTCAGGTAACAGTTCTACTGTTTTACTGAAGATTGGCATCAAAGGAAACCGAGTGGCTCAGCTTGGAGGGGCTGATCCTGTTTCTCCTTTCTGTTATCATCTGTCCTGTTTTGGAGATTCTCTCTGGGGGGACAGTCTCCGTGCCATTGCGTGTGTGAGACGTGGGTAGACTGAACACCTGGACTCCCACCAGCTCAGTGGGTCTGCACTTCTTTGGATAAGCGGCTCCACAAGATACGATCTTACTTTATTTTATTTTCCTTTGTGTCAGCCGCGTTAAAATGTGTCCAGATTTCTACGTTTTCTATCAGTCGTTTTTTCCTTACCCTTTCTAGCGCGTTGTTTGTCTCTGGTCTAAAGTTCTCTCTCTCTCTGCCTCCCTTTCGTTTCGTCCGCTCGCTGTGCTGCGTGTGTGTAACCCCCCCCCCCCCCCTCCCCCTGCTCGTTGTGGACACGCACACGCCCACACACACATCTCGACCAATCACGTTAGACTTTAACAGACTTTTTTTTGGCTCACAATGACGGGAACCAGCTCCTGTCGTTCACTTCAAAGTCTGAAGCGCGATCTACGGGCGGCACACACACTTTATTACAGCACGGACACCCGACAATGATAATTAGGTGATATTAGAAAAAATAAAAATTAAAAATTAAAAATATTTTTTTTTTGGGTGATATTGGAAAATTTCTCACGGCACACCTGACGATCTCTCGCGGCACACCGGTTGGGAAACGCTGCTGTAGTTGGTGAGGTGCTGGACACCTGTCTGCTGTTATTGCTGTCCAGGTGGTCCAGGTGGTCCCCGATCCTCCTCCGGTTTTCCGCCTTGGCCTCCCTGATGCCTCTCCTCAGGTTGGCCCGGGCCGTTCTGTAGAGAGCCCTGTCACCAGACCTGAAGGGTCGTTCCTCTCCTTCAGAAGATGCTGGACCTTCCAGGTCATCCAGGGCTCTGATTTGGGTCAACCACGGTGACAATGTCTGTGCAGGTCTAGTAATAATTATCTATTACACCAATAGCAAGGAGCAGAATTTAATTTGAAAATAAAATAAGAGTGTTCATGATTGTCTGTTATCTGTCATCATGTATAATAAGTGACCGATGAGCGACAAGTGCATGGGAGACGAGGCTACATGTGTGACGAGAACGTTTTATTTTCTATTATTTGTGCAGGTATGTGCAACTCATTTAACCAATGTTCATGTATTAAGTTACCCTGGATGTTGAAGATGCAATTCATGTATTTTATTTCAAAATGTATATGCACTGTATAAGCCTCTCTCAGTCTGTACTGAGGATCTGAGGAGCAGGCGACCGATGAGCGACAAGTGCATGGGAGACGAGGCTACATGTGTGACGAGAACGTTTTATTTTCTATTATTTGTGCAGAATTGCCAGTAAACTGCTTCCAGTGGTCAGCGCTGTTTCCTGGTCCTTCCTTCATGCAGTACAGCAAACAAAGAACACAACGCAGAGATCACTAGGGTTAACGGATGTGGCCCAAATCAACATTGCTCTAATGATGAACAGAGGCACACGCCTATTAACAAAAGTCTATTTTGTTAATAGCTTTGTTTCAATCAGATATTTTATTTTTTGCGATATATTATTTGTATGTGGAATAATATAAAGATTTTTGAAAATATAATAAACTGAATGAATAAACCCCATTTGATAAGGTTTTTTGAAAATTGGTTTTATGCCTCCAATAATGCTGCAGCTGCTGCATCAGTACATTAGAATCGTCGTCTTTAGCATCATGAGACAGAACTCAAATAATAAAGTTACACCTGCTGAGCTTACATTGTTCAAACCCAAGGCCAGGGCAGAGCTGATGTCCTCCACATCAACAGCTTATTCAACACAAATCATGACCTTCTGCTGAGTCAGGAAACATTATCACACTCTCACTTTCTCTGAGAAATTGTGTCAAAGAATTATATTTAGAGCGATAATTTAACCAAGCCCCAGATAGACAGTGACAGTCCTTTCTGAGCCCGCCCCTCCTTGAATATAATGAAATGTATTAATTGGGGTAAATTAAATTGCCAATTGATTCTGCACTGCTCATAAAATGTGTCATTTATTTGCGTTATTGCTCTTGATAATTGTTCTGAAGGCAGGTTTAGTGTCTGTTTCCAGAGCGCTGCGCTGCAAAGTTACTCGTATCATAAACTGCTGAATGAACATTAATTAGCTCATAACGATTCATTCCTTTCATAACTATGAATTATTAATTTACAAATTTACATTAGCGCACATAATTGTTGCACTGTAGCATTATTCATTCAACATGAACACATGATTATTAAACTATGAATGATTATTTGCAATAATCATTAATTATTCATTAATAATTAATACAATTCATTTTAATAACCAATTGCCTCCAACAGACCCAAAAGCTGCTATTAACATTGTGTTGCCTCCAGGTGAAACATGCCCCTAGAGACCAGGTGAACCCCCCCCGAAACGGAATGCTCTAAAATGATATTGTTTGCACATCCGAGCTCTGCAAATACAACTTGATCAGTGTAAAATATTTCATAGACTGGTTCTAAATCCACACCTGTGTGTTGCGGGTTCCCTGCCTTCCAAATACATGCAGTGAATTGATGTGGCCAACTTGCCAATGGGTTTGAATGTAATAGTAGTTGAACGTCTGTTATCTGCCAGTCCAGCCTGTGCAGCATGTGAGTTTGTTTGCATCTGCAACCCTCAGTCTGCTGCCCCAGCACACCACAGAGAGCAGGATGGACTGCTGATACACCCAACTATGGCTGAGTCGTCAGAAAACGTCTGAAGATGGCAGGACCCTGACCGATAGAACAGTGCCCTGAGGTGCCCCAGTATTACTGATCACTCTGACACGCAGCTCTGCAGGCGTACGTACTGTGTTCAATCAGATAATCAATAACCCATGACACAGTGCGGGTTCCAACCTGCATCTCTATTAGCTTCTCACCCAGCAGAATCGGCCTGCTCACTCACAACTATGGACAATTTGGTGAGCTCAATTCACCTAAATTGCAAGTTTTTGGAGGTGGGAGGAAACCGGAGAACCCAGAAATCCCATGCAGACACAGGAAGAACATTCAAACTCTGCACAGATAGGAATTGAAATGTCTTGGTGTGAGGCGACAGGACTACCCACTGCGCCGTGTATTCCATAATGTTTGATTCATGGAAATTAGCTCTCAGCCCACCCATTGGTGTCTCGTGACCCCACTCTGGCAACCACTGGTCTAGAGCAGAGGTTCAGACCGCGACCCCCAAAATAACGGTGTGAGAGAACTGCAACCCCACCCCACTGTCCCGTGAGATGGTTAAGCATACAAATGCTGCGCACAAGGCACAAGTGGGCCTCTATAAAAACAGGCATAGCAACAACACAAAGAACACAAGTGATGCAGGAGCAGAACAAAAACATAATGCAATGTGTGTGTGCGCCTGATGCACAGCTGACACACACACACACACTGTTGCATGCAAAACAACTCAGCTAATGCCATGGATGGGCGGCGTGCATGGAGCAGAGCAGGTCCATTCTGGGTTTAACCCTGAGATCATGTCGCCATCTGTATTTATCCTTTATGTAAGTCAGTGCCGAGGGCGTCTTTTCACGTAGAACCACATGGCATCAGCGCATCCACAGCGGCCTTGGACAGTCACCTACCCAAGAAATGGGGAGTCAACCAACCGCAGCACAGATCAAACTAAATGTAAAATATTTGCATGCATTCGCATCACCTGGACTTCATGAACTGTAAATAAAGTGTTTATTTAAAGCAACAAGTTTTAGTAAATGTTCAAAAATATCAAACAGGCAGCTGAGATTGGGCCAGAGGTGTGCTGAAGGCCGGACCTCTGTATCCATCACTACCATCAATGCATTCGACAAGTTAAAACTGATAATAAAAGCAACAAGAAGTTTAAATATGATGGACAAACAAAGGAAAAATAACTACAAATAATTAAAATAGAGCTAAGAATAACAACCTCTATGCTACTGTAGAGCAGACAAGAGTGGGAAATTTACAATGGCAAGAACAGTCTAAGAAGAGGGCTTTTTTGAGAACTCTTCTGATAAAGTTAAGTGCAAATATTCTAGGGAAATATTTAAGCACTATTATGTTACACTTTGTTCATGTGCAGCCCGAATGATAAGCTATTAGTTTAGTTAATAGTATAAGCTAGATCAATACAACTGTGTATGTTACATCAGGAGTGATGAGGACAGTGCATACCTGTCAAATTAAACTTATAATGCATATTCAAGCAACCTGAAAACATCTGCAGAAATCCTCGCTTCTCAAGCCTTCACTTCCCTCTGAAGCATGTGTGTCAAACTCAAGGCCCGTGGGCACACTTGGCCTTCCACGTCATTTTATGTGGCCTGCAAGAGCTTAAAAGGTTTTATTATCTTATTTTTTAAAAAGTCAGACGCATGCTTTGACCATAAACTACATTTCTCACAATGGATGCCAATTATGTTGCCCACTAAGTGATGGCGTCCCGCCACTAGATTGCAGTGTATCCACATCAAAGCGATTTTCAACAAGTGGAATTGAAAAAAATCATCCCAAAATGTCCAAGAAGATAAAATTGATGCAGATGGAAGGCTGGTTCATGAACGATGGGAAGGCGAATACATGTTATGAGACCTGTGTCTGTTCAACCTACATCTGCATGTTGACACCAAACACAAAGCAAAGTATGCCAAAGTTAGCCTTCCAGAATTGTCCAAGAATTAAAATGCAATAGAATGTGTTCAGGTCTGTGAGGAGGCGTGTCCTGACCAGATACAGACTTTTAGAAATGTCCGTTTATCAAGAAACATCATTGTGGACGGAGTTCAGGAACTGTCAGGAACCCTGTCAGCACAGCTATCCACTTTTATTACGGGCGTGGCGTTGGACAACCACTGGATGAAGCTGCCATGCATGGGACCACAACGGGGTGGGACATTTTTGATGCGGTGGAGACATTTGTAAGTAAAATGCATTGCGCTGGGAATAGTTGGTGGGATTACCTCCAGATGGTGCACCTGCGAAGAGTCGAGGAATTCGGGTTTGGTTGCACGAAGGAAGGAGAAAATGCAAAAAGGTAACTGTCGTCAAGAGATGAAAAAAATTGAGCAATGAGTGAATCATGATCTGTAATTAATCTAATTCATCTCTTATTAATCTCACCAGAGAAAATGCACAGAAAAGCCCTCAACGTGAGGTATCTTCATTTAAATTCATTACGTTATTGTGCCAGATCAAAAGATTCAAAACAAGCAGTAGCTATATAAAGTCAATTATTGTTTTTAATAGGCTCGTATCGGAATAGTTACTGCAGCTGACGGGTTGTTGTGACCCGATCAGGAAAGGCGGCACAGAGAGGAGCACAGGGAACGCCAGAGCATCGGTAGGCTGAGGTCTGAGGTCAGGAAGAGAGGCAGGAATGCTACCGGCGCTACAATCAAGGAGAAACAGAAGCATGCATGAATGCAGGAAACCGGTCACGAAACAAATACAGCCATGACATCATGAGAAAAAAGAAAAGAAACAGTTTTTGTTTTTGTCACCTCAAATATGTTTCCTTGTTTAAAACGACCAACAGTTAATTACAAACATGTAACTATGTACAACATTTACATTTGACATGCAAAAGTAGAAGCATATTTTTTGGGTGTTCAATGAAGCTGATTGGCCTTCACTGATCCCTCAGGACGTTTGTCTAAGAGTGCCCAGCGGGCCCCCAGCGGCCCCCAGCGGCCCCGGAAGCTTATACTCGAAGTCTATAGTCATTAGGATGCGATCGGCTTAAGGCCGAGTTGATGCCTCAGTTTAATTGTGTCATGGTCATGATGCGTCAACTTGTTCATGTGATGAATGGGTTAATAAATCGCATCGCATGTAATCTCTTTTGATTTTATTTAAACATTCTCATTTGCTGACAAAAATGTGCAAAGAGAAGGTCTGAATGCAAAAGTGCACCCAAATTCAAAATGACTCTGATTCCCCCAAGAGGGGAACTGTAATTGCATGGCAGGCGGGGGGGGGGGGGGGCTGCACCGACAGCACGCGTGACTGCAGCCCCCCCCGCCAGGCACATATTGGTGTTCTTGTAACAGAAGAAATTAATTGAGGACATAATCAAAACTGAGACATTCATTTTAACTCGAAACCGTGGAAGGTGAAGACGGATGACGGACATTTAGCAGATCATCTGTGCCATCTAATCTCCCTTTATAATGAGTCGGTGCAAATAGCGGCGCTCGCCTCGTGACCCGACGCAGGGCTGAGTGGGTTTCCGTGATAGGCAGGAAAAGACAACAACAATTCTAACGTGGAATCTTTTAATTTCCATCTGTCGTTTGTCTTTCATGAAAGGAACGCAACCATCAAAGTGAAAGTGAACATGAAGAAGAAAAAAACATGGTTCTCTTTAGGCTGGGAGGAGTTTGAGGTGGTTTTATAAAAATGATGACAATCCAGTTAACTCATTCAGTGCCAGCAGTTTTTGAGCATTTTGACCGATCCTTCAAGACCCACACGATATTGTGTTCTACGACGATGTAAACACCAATGAGACCAACGGAAAGGGTCGACTCTTGATCAGGAAACAACGTTTGTTTCTACCCTTTTTTCAGTTCCGTAGTTATTGGCAGTCAAACATAGGCTGGTTTCCCCAAACGCATCAGTCCTACAGAGTAACGTGGAGTCAGTCTTTATGAAAGTACAACGAATCTCACGTGTGTGTGTGTGTGTGCGTGTGTGTGTGTGTGTGTGTGTGTGCGTGTGTGTGTGCGTGTGTGTGTGTGACATGAGACAAGATGAGCAGATCAAACGTGGGCAATGTAGAGCAGGAACTTGAGACTTGAAGTGGTAGTGAAAGGTGCTAAAGCAGAGATCGAAGGATCGGTCGGCTGAATGTGGAGAAGCCATAAAAAGAAGAAGTCCACGTCACACAGACGGACGGACAGGACAAGCTTACATTTGTACTCAGAGAAAGGGACATTCTGAGCAATGGTAAGTTGAGATAGCTTTTTACGGCCAATTTTGAATGCATTGTATAATAATTTGATGAAAACCAGAACTGAGTTTCTATTCAGACAGAAAAATGTATTTTTTATGGTAAATTATGCATAATTATCCACACAATTGAGATTCAAACTTAAATGATTTGAAAAAAGGGAAAATGTTTTTGTGTCGTCTCGTCGAGGTAAATCAAGAAAAACAAATGTTAAAAAGAAGAAGACTGATCTGTACTTGCTTTGGGTTGGTGGAAGACGTTTCACATCTCATCCAGGAGGCGTCTTCGGCTCAAACTGACTGGGAGAGAGTCCAGATACTTTACAACCCAAACAAAGAACCGAAACCATCGAGACAAGAGGCCTCGTAACAAGACCGACTGTCTTAGACCAAGCCTAAGAAGTCCAGTTGATTTTTTATATATATTTTTTCTCTTCCTGAAAAGGTAAAATGCATGATAAGCAATGATAACATAGCTAAAATGAATCATTAAATAAACAAAAATAACACATTTTACTCAGCTGCTTCCAGGAAAGCTGAAGCGTTGACTGTTAGCCAGGACGCTAATGTCATGTAGCTGCTTTAGAGCAAGACACCAGACTCAAAGATTGTCTATTCAGTCCAGTGAGAACTGCTTGCCTCGCACATATTCAAATTTGTTTAACCTTTATTGAATCAGGTAGGCCAGTTGAGAAGCAATTCCCATTTACAATGATGGCCTGAAATTCAATGGCGCTGAATGACATTCAGTAGAATGTCTTTAGGTGGTTGGAGGAGGAAGCCAGAGAACCAGGAGAGAACCCATGCAGATCTGGGGAGAACATCCAGACTCTGCACAGAAAGGCTCCTGGTGGAATCAAACCCCAGACCTTCTTGATGTGAGGCAACATTGCTACCCTCTGCACCACCATGCTGCCCAAAGAAAAATCCAGAAATCTAAAACCTTCATGCAAAAAACATTTCTAACAAGATGAGTCCCATTTGTTTTAACTGTGGCCAGTGAGAAGCATCAGAAGCACAGCTGAATCCGATAAAAGATGATGCAGCTTCGGGTGAAAAATGCTCAAGATAAATGGCTGTTACCAGGGAGGGGGGGAAAAATGTATCAATGACTCAACCATCAGACATTTTTTTTATTCGGCAAGTAAAAAACAGCCACGCAACAGAAATTTGAAGATTACTCGCAACTGAAGTATATAAAAACATGACAAGAACTTCACAACCAGTTGGTTATTCATAAAATAGACTGCCCTCCTATTCTAATCTAATTAGTTTAGCAGTACATATTTCAGCCTTCTCTACTCATTAAAGCCATCAAATTAACAATTTACAATCGGGAAGTACTACACTACACAAATTCAGCGTTAAAGCCACGTGCCTTTCTTTCCTTACCGCAGTCATCAATCATGCCACTGGAATCAAGTCTTTGAACGAGTTCCCTCTCAATGGTCCATTCATTCACTTTCCAACCGCTTATTCCGTCATCGGGTCGCGGGCCAAGCTGGAGCCAATCCCAGCAGTCAATGGGCGAGAGGCGGGGCTACACCCTGGACAAGCCGCCAGTTCATCGCAGGGCAACACAGAGACAGACAATCAGCCACACACACACACACACCTACGGACAATTTAGTGTCACCAATCAGCCTAGGCTGCATGTTTCTGGTGGTGGTCGACATGGCTAAACTGTTAGCCTGCACCGGGACATGCTGGACCGCAGGCAATGTTCCCTCTAATCTTTCATGTGTCTGAGCAAACACACAAATGTGAGCAACATCATAACAATACATTTTATGTCGAAGGCACTTTATATTTGAAAGCAAACCTCAAAGTGCACAAGAGTATAAAAAAAACATATAAACAAGAGATAAAATCAACAAGTAAAACATAAAATTAACAAGCAAGGGAGGTACAACATTTGTTTTTCTAAACAAGATGTCACGGCCAAGGGCAGGGTAGGACACAAACGCGAGGCAGACGAGCGGTAATGCAAACACCGCTTTTATTGGCGGGTAGGACAGGCAGGCACAAGGAACGTCCAAGAGACAGGCGAAGGTCGGTACGCCGGGTGGTCAGGAAGGTCAGGCAGACAGGTCCGAGGGGGCAGGCACAAGGAAGGTCAAAGAGACAGGCAGGGGTCACAAACGGGGGAACCCAGGCAGGCAGGCAGACGGGTCACAAGGGGCAGGCGAAGAGGCAGAGTCCGGGAAGCAGGCAGGGTCGGTACACCGGGGGGGGGGGTCGGTCTGAAGGGCCGGCTGAGCAGGTAACATTACTGACAATCTGCCAGGGGTGTGGCATGAACAGGGTCTAAATAGGGCGCTGGCTGATTGCTGACGGAACACAGGTGCCGGGAATGAACTGATTGGCAGGAGGACTGTGAGGTGAAGACAGGGAGAGACAGTGAGGGAATGACCCCGCCCGCCTCGAGGCGTGACACAAGAAGAGGAAAGGTGTGAACTGTGGACCATGAGGAGTATATATATATATATATATTTTATATATGATAGTGTTTTATGGTTTATTAATGCAATTATTAATGTTGGATATTTTGCTATGAACTGAATAATAAGGGAGACATTTTTTTTAAATAAGAATTCCACTTCTTCATACTCCTTTTTTGAACTGTGTGCTGCATTTTGTTATGTCTTTTGTTTCTTTTATCAGTATTTCTTTCTTTTGTATGTACAAATACTTACATATTTTTATACATGTTCGAAAACAAAATTCATTCATTCATTCATGTGGAACTCCTCGTCTCCAAAATACAGTATATAACCTCATGTGTCCTGTGTCCCTCTCACGTCTCCACGGTTGGACACGTTGTCCAGGTTGACGTCCTCGTCTCCTGCAGCTTTGACTTTATGCATCGGCTGCTCCAAACACTTCAGGACCATTTCTGGATGCTATTTTAATACGCTTCATTAAACTAAGTTCTCTTTCTCATTCTGCTCTGGATGCTTGAGATGCAGCACAAACAGCTGAGATGTTTCAGCTCCTAGATTTTAGTGCTGCAGAACCACGTCTGAGAAGGTTCGGATTGACCCACGTTTAAGTTCTAGACTCATTATGGACTTGAATTCAACACATTCACTAGAAATGACCTCCAGAATGTGGGTTCTGCAGAACAGCCTCACAGTAATGACCTCCAGAATGTGGGTTCTGCAGAACAGCCTCACACTAATGACCTCCAGAATGTGGCTTCTGCAGAACAGCCTCACAGTAATGACCTCCAGAACGTGGGTTCTGCAGAACAGCCTCACAGTAATGACCTCCAGAATGTGGGTTCTGCAGAACAGCCTCACTCTTCTCTGCCAGAGCAGCAAAAGGAAAACTTCTCCCCCAGTCTCGCCGTTTCTTCTTCTGTTTGTGCTCCAGCTAAGCAGAATCGCGTCTCCTTTCCACTCTGGCGTGCTGAGATGACGTCACCGCCCGTCCGCCTTGTCATTATTATAAAGCGTCTTCCCTCCACATTGGCCACGCCGCTTTGTTCGCTCAAACACCTGTGGCGCCGGACTTCGATTAATTAGCTGCGTAAAAACGCACGCGAATCTCGTCGTTAGCGGCAGCCGCCGGTCACTCACTGGCTCACATTGAAAAGTAGCACAGGATGAATTTTTACGTGTTTCTTTTATTTTCAATTCAGGTTGGATTTTGTATTTGTGCGCTGCGGAGATTTTAGCTGCACGAAGACCGCATCAGCAGTGCGCGATTGCGGTATGTGCCCCCACAAACGAATTGTTTGTGTTCTCTCTGCCACTGTACATCTTGTTTTTGTCTGCTCCTGCTCTGTCTTGCTATCGCTTCCCTATCCATCTCCTTGTTTCTGGCTTGCCTCCTACCTGCCATTCTCTCTCTCTCTCTCTCTCTCTCTCAACCCAGCCGGTCAGACAGATGGCCGTCCACCATGAGCCTAGGTTCTGTCCAAGGTTTCTTCCTGTTAAAGGGAAGTTTTTCCTTGCCTCCGTTGCTCTTGTGGGTCAAGTTGGGTTCTGTGTTTCCCTGCAGGTCTTTCCCTGCTAATCCTGTAAAGTGCCTTGAGATGACTTTATGTTGTGATCTGGCGCTATATAAATAAAACTGAACTGAATTGAATTGAATTGAATTGAATTGAATTGTCTTTTTGCTCTCGGCATAGATCTGTATTTTAAATGTGTGTGAAGGAGGCATGTCGTACATTGTTCTAATCCGCTGACTCAGCGGCACGGTTACAGGTTGTTGCCGTCATCGATGACACGGCTGAATTGTCTGAGGCATTTTGTGAGCCGTTAGTGTCGGATTCTGTTTCATGCAACTAAAAAGGTTGACCAAGGTTAACTCGATCTACAAAGTCACATGGGCGTGACTTCGTGGACCCAAAATTGCCTTGTATATGGAGAATGTTTGATGACTAAGACCTCGTCCTCTGGGTGGCCTTTCAAGTTTGGTGCAGGCTGCTTCGTCGACCGCTAGAGGAAGTTGCCGGGGGGAGGGAAGTCTGGGATTCCCTGCTTAGGGAAAGCAGTTTAGGCTGCTGCCCCCGCGACCCGGCCCCAGATAAGCGGTTGAAGATGGATGGATGTACATTTGTTGTTTATCTTTACACTACACTGATTGAATGGACCATACTCAACTAAAGAAATGGGCATATAACTAAAATAAATTTATTTTGTAAACAATTGATATTTGAATTATATATATATATATTGTTTATTTTGTATGTTAATATATAAGTTGGGTGCTTTCATTCAAAATCGAGCGGCGGATGATTTATTATTAGACTATGCCAGGACGGCTGCGTCATTAACGATTTTCGAGCAAATGTAGGCCGGTCCGTGGAAATATTGTCTTAGATGAAACCGGACCGTGGCGCAAAAAAGGTTGAGGACCGCTGAGAGCGAGCAGAGGCAGACGAGCTGACTCGCTGCCTCTACTGTGAGAGATAAGTCTTGCAAATTGCAATGCAATATCTGAAATATGAACACCGGAATAGTCCGTTTTCAGTTTGGACTCGGATAAGCATGACAGCTAAACTTCCAAGTCCGTGTCAGAACAAAGCCCGCGTGAAATTATTCCTCGAGAAGCAGTCAAGGGCTCAGTGCAACGAGAAAGAGAGACAGCAAGGCCGACACAAGTTTCAAGGGCATTCCTGAACAATTAACTTACGGTTTGAGCTATCTCGCCCATTAGCCTCGGAGCCTTGGAAACAGCCATTGATTTTGGATGCCAGCCACTCTCATTTTATGGAAATTGCTCTAAATGGCAGGGAAACAAAAACAAATTGAATTTTCTGTGCTGTTACTTGTAATGTGAAATTAGATATGTGGCCATGTGTGACTGAGCAAGGCAGCCACAGAGACAGAAAGAGCAATGGTGCACTATGGGAAGGCTGCACGGCGTATGTATTTTGTAAAGTGCTATTGCTGAAGGGTGGATATATCTGTAACTTATAATAACAGCTAAGTGCAGGTAATTTCCTTGTTGCTGTTTTATCAGTGAGTATTCTGACAACACTAGCAGTATGTACTCTATATACCGAAATGTGACAGTGTATATTGTATTATTATACTTTGGATATTTAGGATAAGACCAAATAACGCAAGTGTGTACAGGAAGCAACCATGAGGCATGACCCTCCCACTGAAGACCATGCTGCTGAAAGCTCTTCATCACCTCTACACAAACTTTGTGAGTCTGCAGGACATTTTAAGACGAGGGCAAACAGGCTATTAATGCGAGCTTGTAAAGTATCAGTCTACCATATAAAATACAAATACCATTAGAATTAGCAGGGTCATTCAATTAATAATAAATACCTCATGTTTTTTTTTGTATTTTGTGATTTTATTCAATTATTCCAATACAAATCTTGGCTAAGTGTTACGTAGTGCAACTCTAATATTAATGGTGTTTGTTGGAGGATCGGGATATCACCATACCTGCATGGTTGTGTAATGTGCTGAGGCTCCAAAGGAATACTTTTGCCTGCTGTTGAAGATTAGAACATGCTGGGAAATTAATCACACTGGAATTTTGTGAAAAAAATATGATCAGACTTTGCATTAATTCCCTCGACAATTTCCTCATTTATTCATATTCATGGATGCTTTTGAACCAAACAACATAAGTGGAATGTAAATAAGTACAATCCGTACAGTTTGCATCCAATAAAAAAGTGTTCTATATATAATCTCCTCTCACGAAGACAAATGTTCTTCATAGAAAATGAGCTAATAAATGACTCTTAGGTTGATTACATACTCGTAAACGATGAATATATGAATTTTATGTCTATATATTTTTACAGGCAGTCTGATCATATTACTCATCACATCTAATTTTTAACAGTGTGTCACAGTTGCACTTCTCAGTAAAATTTAGATTAATGAACAACAGGCTGAGCAGCTCATTCACCAGGGAGGAACTCAGAGAAGAGCTGCTGCTCCTCTGCATTGAGAGGGCCTCCTGGACGCCTCTCTGGGGAGGTGTCCCACCGGGAGGAGGCCTGGGAGGATGTCCACATGTAGCCGGATCTCCAAAAACATCCACATGAAACCGCAGATTTCTGTCACTAAGAATGATCGATTTTGAAACCTCCGGCCAAAGTGACGATTTCTGAAAACTCTGGTTACGCAGCTGGACGACGTGTGGACGCCTGTAACCGGAGTGTTAAGTTTAGAAACAAAACTGCTCTAGTCACGTGCGACTGGCGCTTACATTCAGAAACAGCACAGACGCCTTCGAACCAGTCTTGTCATTAACGACCGTCCAGCCGCTTACTTGTTGCTTACTTGTTGCTTACTTGTTTACTTTAAATTCCAAAACTACATTGAGGAGCGATTCTGGCTCCCTGTCGGTCCACACCTACGAGCCTGGCGCCATGTTTCATGGTTTGCAAAAGGGACGACAAGAGACGGAGCGTTCTGATTGGCTAGGGTTTGGGATTTTACCTGCTTATTGATGTGTTTAACAACGCATTTTTGCAGTTAAGTGTGGATGGATTTTTTTTTTAATCGAGGTCGTGTGGATTCAATTATTTTTCTAAGTGGAGGGGGAAGGATATTCGGAACGCCTCGGGATTCTCCCGGAAGGGCTGGAGGAGTAAAGTCCTGAAATTCCTGCTCAGACCTTTGCCTCTGTGACCCGGCCCTGGATAAGCAGTAGAAGGTGATGGATGGATGGACAGACATAGCATAGCATAGCAATAACAATCATTTCCCATCCCTGCTACATGGATTATGGCCTTGTCCTCAATGATTTTAAGCTAGCTGCTAACTGCATCTGGGATAACGGCATTGGTCAGATCCCCCCCCCTATGGTCAGACAATTCGGCTGGTGACCTGCACGGGCCTTGGTCAATTTTGATTGTCGTCCCAGAAACACTCTTTTTCAATTCGCGTTCTCGGCAAAGCGTGTGTGTCGCTAAACCCCCGACATTGATGAAGATGACTGGTTCTCTGAAGCAAGCTCCGCCCTGAGAACGGCAGAGGACATTTCCTTCCTGCTAGTGAACATTTCCTTCCTGCTAGAGGACATTTCCTTCCTGCTCGAGAACATTTCCTTCCTGCTAGTGAACATTTCCTACCTGCTAGAGAACATTTCCTTCCTGCTAGAGAACATTTTCTTCCTGCTAGTGAACATTTCCTTCCTGCTAGAGAACATTTCCTTCCTGCTAGAGAACATTTCCTTCCTGCTAGTGAACATTTCCTACCTGCTAGAGAACATTTCCTTCCTGCTAGTGAACATTTCCTTCCTGCTAGAGAACATTTCCATCCTGCTCGAGAACGTTTCCTTCCTGCTAGTGAACATTTCCTTTCTGCTAGAGAACATTTCCATCCTGCTCGAGAACGTTTCCTTCCTGCTAGTGAACATTTCCTACCTGCTCGAGAACATTTCCTTCCTGCTAGTGAACATTTCCTTCCTGCTAGAGAACATTTCCTTCCTGCTCGAGAACATTTCCTTCCTGCTAGAGAACATTTCCTTCCTGCTAGAGAACATTTCCATCCTGCTCGAGAACGTTTCCTTCCTGCTAGTGAACATTTCCTACCTGCTCGAGAACATTTCCTTCCTGCTAGTGAACATTTCCTTCCTGCTAGAGAACATTTCCTTCCTGCTCGAGAACATTTCCTTCCTGCTAGAGAACATTTCCTTCCTGCTAGAGAACATTTCCTTCCTGCTAGAGAACATTTCCTTCCTGCTAGAGAACATTTCCTTCCTGCTAGTGAACATTTCCTTCCTGCTAGTGAACATTTCCTTCCTGCTAGAGAACATTTCCTTCTTGGTGAATCTCCATAAATACCGGAAGAGCTTCTTCTCAATTCTAGCTAGAAAAATTAAATAAAACATCGTCTCGTTTTCATGCATCCGTCAATCTTCCGTTTGCAAGGCCGCGATAAGTGTCAAGTGCCGGTGCTCGAAGCGCTTTACATGAGGCCTCACATTCACCCATTCACACACACATTCACACTCCAGTGGGCGACTGCTGCCATGCAAGGTGCTGCCAGACCCACTGGGAGCAATTTGGGCTCTAGCAACTGAGCCACAGCCGCCCTATACAAGCCACAATACAAAAATATAATACAGGAAGTGTTAAACATAAAACACGGACCTCAATAAGAGTCATTCAAAGGTTACTCTTTGGTTCCAGATCTCCCTTTAGCAGCTTGTAGCACAGCGTTCCCTCTTTTTTACACCAGTGCCTCGACTATTGTGGCTCATAATGTAAACTCCACATCATCATCATGATCGACCAAAATCATTTATGAATGAAATCTTATAGGCGTACCTATAAATATTTATCACATCACTGCACAATGTCACACTTTCCATTTTAGACTAATTATTTGCCCCTAACTCATTACCCTGCAGAATCACCTGGGGAGGGGATTGAACAAGTTCCAAGCTGGGTCCAGTGTCTTGCCCATTTCCCAAGAGTATGGTTGGATATTTTTAACATGAAAACATTATATTTCCCATATCGCCAATCATCGTAGCATGACAGAGTGACTGATGGTAGGCTGGAAGGCTCTGTACCGTCTGAACATGGCGCGGACCCCACTGCGTCTCACTGTCACAGTTACTGATTATTACAACCTGCTAACCTCTGTACGTTTTAAAAGCCAGTGAGGCTCAGCAGAGGTGCAGCATTATTGCCTTTATAAGGCTGCATAAAGGCTGCTGGAAAATAAGGTATTGGTCATTAAAAGCCAAAGTCAGCTCTTTCTATTTGCTTACAAATAAAATGTGCTTCCGTTAGCACAAAACATTAAGGACCAGGATGAAGTCTCTTTTCTATTCAGCACAAGTACCTGTTTACTTCCATTGCTGTGTAGCTAAAAGTGACGCTATATCAGAATGACACAGCACTTAAAGGCTATACGCAGACCGTGTGTGTGTGTGTTTGCGTGCACGGCCTTGAATGTAATATTTTCATGAGGCTGTCTTGCAACAAGACAGGAAGCCAAGCTGATGATGTCAGTCCTTGCCCAGAAGCATCAAGTCCTTCCTCAGACATCCAGGCTGCACGGAGCTCTGCCGCTCTGGCCTCATTCTGTCTCTCCATCTTCCTTTCCCCGTCTCGCCTGCCAGAATCTACAACGCACAGATGAATATGCATCAGTCCAAACATCGTCACACATTCAGACATAAAGACAGGGAGAGGCCTGTGCTGACACAAAACTAAAGGAGAAATCGGATAAACCGTCATTTGTGCATTTGGGTAGATCAAGATGTTGCAGCTGTAGAGAGAACTGAATTGGACAAATGGTCGGAAACAGTTTATTTTAAACACTAAACCAAATATTACAATTAAGAAATCCTCCATGGCCTGCAGCAGGATGAAAGGGGCGTAGCCATGACACCCGCTGTGCTTTCCTATCTGAGACAACTTTGATGAACCTAGATTCACTCTAAACCGCTTGACAGATACACTTATTATTTGTGTGTACAAATACTTTCAGAAGCAGGTGCCACTGAATGAAATAACTCATTTTATTTCAAACTTCTGTGATACTTTCTCAGGCTCCTTAGAAACTTTCACAGGATCCCGACTCATAAAATCGGAATTCTGAAAAAGTATTGCGGGATCCCGACAAACTAGGTAAGGATTCCGAGTAAGTATCTCTGGATTTTTCTTTTTTTTCTCCTCCTAATTTTTTTTTGTCCTCATGTCCCCTAAGGGGCTGCATTAAAAAAAGGGTGACATGAGGACATAAGTAAGTATTTGTGAGTAGCAGTACTTCTTTATGCCGAGGAAGAGTACCA
The DNA here is from genome assembly GCF_040956055.1 of Brachionichthys hirsutus. NCBI lineage: Eukaryota > Metazoa > Chordata > Actinopteri > Lophiiformes > Brachionichthyidae > Brachionichthys > Brachionichthys hirsutus. Next base: position 1,746,899 of record NC_090910.1, read on the forward strand.
CAGAGGCAATGTTAGCGTTGAGGCTACAATGGAGAAGTACAGGGAAGGTCAGAAGTCGCAGCATTGTGTCTTTGTAGATCTAGAGAAAGCCTAGGACAGGGTGCCCAGAGAGGAACTGTAGTACTGCATGAGGTACTGTGGTACTGCATGAGGTACTGTGGTGCTGCATGAGGAAGTCTGGAGTGCACAGGGGGCCCAGAGAGGACCCCAAAATTCTGTTTGACTTCCGAGGCATTTTAAACTCCATTTTATTTCTTTGAAAAATGTCGTGGGAGAACTGAGGTTCCCCTGTATATAATTCAGACTAATACTTTTTGTTGTTGATTGTATTCATTCTATGAGGTTTATACCAGAGATGGTATCGAATCTATTCACTAAGAATTCACAGCACGGAAAAGGTTGACTGAAATCCAGATCATTATTAGATTCTCATGTTATTAGATTCTCATGTGGGTCTCGAGTGCTCGTCTGCCTTGTCTGCCAGCCAATGAGCTACGAGTCTGCTCATTCTGCCACATACATGTTGCTTGTTTGTGACTTTCCTGAATATTTATACCACCGTTTGCACTTTGTCTTTGCCAGATTGCTGTTTGAGCTCCTGCCTTCTGCTAATCTCTCCTCTGTATGTTTTTGACTTCTTCGGTTTTGACTTGTGCCTGTTTTCTGATCTCGCTTCAGCCATACGTTTGGTGTTTAAAGCCAAGTACGAACTAAACGATGTTGATTTTGGATTAAACCCTCTGTTTTTCTCTGTGTGTGTCTGTTCTCATGAAATGAGAGAAATCTTTTGCATTTCTTCTATGCCTTCCTGAAGCCTGCATTAATTTGTGAGTGGATGCATGCGTGTTGTGTATGTGCAATATGAAGTAGGTTGTCCCGTGGATTTCGTGTCTCTGTCAGCTGTAGAATTTGAAAGCCGTTGTGTGATCACAGTTGGGTGTGAGAGGGCAGGATGCACAGCGAGGGACCAAAGCAGCCTCATCAATCCCTGCTGATTATATTTAAACTGCTAACAATGCTAGAGAAATGCCTCTTCAATCGCATGAGCTCACAGTACAAGAGCGACTCACTACTTCACACAAGAAGACTATTTTCCTTCATTCATTCTTGTGAGGTTTTTGCTATTAGTTTTCCAGCTGTGTTGTGACATTGACAAATAACTATGTTATCCAGCCAAGGGATTTTAAAACTCAGGATTGAGGGTTTCCAGTGTGTGATATGTTGAGGAATACAAAGAGAAATCAGAGATGTGACAATTGGCAACCGATTTCTCTTAAGCTGCCTTTCAAAAGGACACGAATATATATGAAACAATTTTGTACAGAGCACGAGCTGTGCAGTCGGCAGTAACGCGGATGCTGCGCCGATCCGTCACGGTGGAGAGGAGCTTTACCGGTCGATCTCCGTTCCGACCCTCACCTGTGGTCACGAGTTTTGGTTAGAGACCGAAAGACGCGAGTACAAGCTGCTGAAAAGTGGTAGGTTCTTCTTATAAACCTTCTGCTCTCCTCTCACACCCTCTGGGATCAAGGACCCGAAGCAAGTTCATCACATGATCGCTCTTCACTCGCAGATTGTACTTTTGTTTGAGTACCTGCCACATCATGCGGGTTCGTTCAGGAAGCGTCTATTCGAATCTGTACGGTCTTTTAGACTGACCCAGACTTTTTCCTGCACCAGCAGCCTTTGTCTTGTCCATTTTTGCTCCTCACTGAAGCATAATGTTCTTATTTATTTTTTTTATGTTATTGTATGGAGCTGATGTGTTCTTTTTTTTAACCCTGGCAGTTATATGCAATTGTTACTGATGGGATGTGCCCTTTAACCAATACTGCAGAACTCTGTTGGAGTAAAACAGCAGCAATATTGTTCAGAACAGTGCAACGTTTTAGGAGCACAAAGATGTAATTTCGAGCATTATGCTGGCGGAACAGCGTGGGTTAGCGGTTTTGATCGCTTGATAACCATTTTACACTTGCAGCGAGTTCATTGTTTATGTTACATGACTCGGGTAGGGTAACTGAAAACTGCACTTTCTGAGAGTTACTGTTGAATTGTTGAGCAGTATGATTTGTAACTTTGTCCGCTGTTTTGGATGTTTTAATACAAGGCAAGCAAACAGGATTGCTTCTGCTGCCTTAATTTGAGACTTTTATTTTTGTTTTGTATTTAAGAAATTTGTGTCTAATTCTAAGCTATTTTTGCTATTTATTTTTCTTGGAGTTGGAGAAAACTTTCTTAAAACCAGCAGAATCAGAAAGACATTGTCTTGTTTTAAGAAAATCTTTCACATTATAAGATTTTATTACTAAGTAAAAACCATGAAAATTCTTAAATTAAGGTAGATTATTCTTGAAATCAGCCAAATCAAATAGCGAATAACTTTCATATGCTTTTAATCAAACTTTATCAAATTCAGGGCCGTTTATCTAGTTTTAAGGCACATTATGATCATAAAGAGTCTAGATTTATAAGCTAGTTTTAAGAATTCTAGCTAAGCAAAATTTGCTTACCCCATTGGCAGATTTCTTTGCTCAAAACAAGAACATTTTACTAAATGTAAGGCTATCAGGCTTATTTCCAGTAGGGCTGTTTTTTGTAGTGTAGTGCGGCGGACATCAATATCCTCAATTATAGTTTTATCAGATGAGCCACCGAAACGGATAGGACTTATCCCAGACATGTCCCACCAGGAATGAATGAATGAATGGACCATCATTCTTCCTAAATTCAAACACCAAACATCACTAAGAAGTCATTACAATGTTAATAACAAAGCTTGCAAAGTGACTGCTTAGGAAACATCTGACAGAAGTCTCACTCACATAATTATCTACAGTAGATCGAGCCAGAGCATCAACTTTGTCTTTACATCTTTGGTTATTCGACTGTCTGTTTCTCCCTGCCACGAGGAGCATGTCTCTCTCCAGCAAGGTCTGACAGGTAGATGATGATGAATATATTTATTAGATAGAATGTTAGAGTACAAGTACAGTCACACAGTAGAATGTATTACAGTACAAGTAGATACTGAAAGACGCTTTACATTGTATGTGCATTATTCATGCCAATCAGTCCTCCTGGCCTCCACCGACATTCACTCGCTCACTACACGGCAATGTGGGTGAAGTGATCGAGATCACCATCGATGAGTCTTGTGACGTCTGTGTTGTCTGAACGGAATGCGACTAGGTTATCATGTTACAGCAAAAAAAAAAAACACCATTATGTCGTGTATTTGTGACAAAACTCCAACAAGATTTTCTTTTAAATTATTCTCTGCGCCACTGAACTATGCTTTCTGTCATTATTGTAAATTACATACCAAAGTTCAAGTGAAAACCAATCTGTACAAGAGAAATTGTCTTTGAGAAGAAGAACCCCCCCCCCCCCCCCCAACAGCGGCATCTCCTGGGAGAAAAAAATAAATACATTGATTCAAACCAACCAAGCTAAACGATTGTTAGCTTGTATTCCCCACTACGGTGGCATAGCTTCCAGTTTGGAGGAGACAGCCTTTACTCACTCACCCTTTGGCTCTTTGTAAACAGAGATGGGTGATCGCTCTTGATTGTTTATACCAGGGGTCACCAACAGGCGGACCGCGGTCCGGGTCTGGACCCAGAAGCTGTCCCATACGGACCCGGACCTACAGCCAAAAACTAAGGTTATGATTTAAAACCTGGCGGCGCACTATTATTTTAACCGGCGCCACTTTTGTAGTCTTTACGGTCGTGGATTAGCGCATGAGGAAACGCACAATTGCATGCGAGTTAAGCCAAAATAAATAAATACCTGATTGTCTTAACAAATGACAAAACGTTTCATGAAATGAAATACTTTAATTAATCATCATCTGCTGACGCACACAATGAAATCTGGGAGCAATTTGGGGTCCAGTGTCTTGCCCAAGTACACTGCCGAAAGTCAGAGCTGGGATTCGAACCACTGATTTATGGATCACTGGACGACCCGCCCACCCCTGATTGTAAGAGCTGAAAGATTTATTCTTTTGACTGCCTTGAAACTCTCTTTACACACATTTGCTAAATTCTTCCATAAAGTGGTGCAGAAATCCCTCCGCTTGCGTTTGCATACTTCTGCTGACCATTAGACCATTGGATGGATTCCGGTGACATTCTTATCTCCCTAGCAGAGGTAAGAGAAAAAAAGAAAAGCACACAGCTCACTAATATCATCCATCCACCTTCCACCGCTTATCCGGGGCCGGGTCGCGGCGGCAACAGTCTCAGCAGGGATTTCCAGACTTCCTGCTCCCCAGAGACCTCCTCCAGCCCGTCTGGAAGAACCCAGAGGCGTTCCCAGGCAAGCTGATAGACATAATCTCTCCAGCGTGTGCTTGATCTTCTACAAGGCCTCCTCCCAGTGGGACATGGACGGACCACCTCCCAGGGAGGCATCCGAAATAGATGACCCAGCCACCTGAGCTGACTCCTCTGGATGTGGAGGCGCAGCGGCTCAACCCCGAGCCCCTCATCCTGTCTCTAAGTGTATTTCCATGTATTAAATGTAGTGCCTGTAGTTTCTGTTAACACGCTGTGTCATGTCTTTCATCATTTTAGTAACTCAGGCTTCCACAAAAGCATCGTCTCTGCTGTAATTAAATGATAAGGTGTTTATGCAAATACATCTGATTCTTGTTGCAGCTGTTTGAATGAGGAGGCGGAGATAGTGGAGATCATTGATTAAACAGAGAGCCCCGGCTTGCTCTCCGCCTGTAAGACACTTCCTCACCTTATCAGGCCGGCAGATGAGCTGTGAAAGTAATACAGATGTAGTGAATGCCATCAGATATATTTTAATAGGAACTGTGGCAACTGAGAATTTGCAGCTATCACCGACACAGATACATGAGAGTGTGGAAGGGTATTCAGGGCCTGCGAATAGCTCTCATCAGTCATCGGATTATCTGCTCACCACAGCAGCAGTAATAAAAAGGTCTGGATGTTGGAGCCGCGAAAGTAAAAAGAGAACACGGTGGTGTGAAATCAGGTGATTCAGGATTCATGTAATTATAACTGTGGGCCATCTGAATCAGCACGGGTTTCATCAAATGCAATGTCACGCAGCTTTATAGTCTACATTAACATTTATACTGTAAAGTGACTTAATACATCCCAGTGCACGTGGCTGAACCTTTTAGATGCGCTCACTAGAGTTTGGTGCTTCTTGGAGGGTGTTTAGCTTGAAACCAGCCTTAACTAGAAAAGCACTCAGAGAGCACAGACCTCCCCCAAGCAGCTCGTTCCCCTCCTAACTGGATCCACACCGTCCACATGGTGATCAGGATCAGCACCAGAAGGTTCTAGATTGTTCTTTACAACCAACCATCAAAAGTCAAAGTGAATCAGAGTTGATGTGTATTTTTAACTGATTTTTTAATCCGTGAAAGGACTTTGCAATGTTTAAATTAAATATTTTATTCCTAACGTCATTCTGGATCCAATCCGGATGAAATTCGGTGGTGAGATAGAGACCCCCATCCTACATGACTGTAGGGTTGGTAGAGTCGTCAGTAGGTCTCCGCATGAAGAGGACACTGAACTGGATCTTCCAGGGTAATGAAGTGACAGCGGTGATTAAGCTTTCATTTCCTCCACCGAGGCGGAGAAAAGTCATCGCCGGCGATTGTTTGTCCGTCCGTCCGTTACCAAGATAACTTTTAGGAAATGTTGGGAATGTTAACATTTTTGGTTCTGATCCAGAAGAGATCCTAAATTCTGGAACAGCTTGACATTTTCAGTAACATTGGAGTCAACTGCGCTTTGACTCAGTCATGTAGGATGGGGGTCTCTATCTCACCACCAAATTTCATCTGGATTGGATCCAGAATGACGCTAGAAAAAAATATTAAATGTTAACATTAAAACCCATTTAAATATTAAAAAATCAGTTTAAAATACACATCGACTCAGATTCGCTTTGACTTTTCATGTTGGTGTATAAAGATACCAAGAACAATCTAGAACCTTCTGGTGCTGATCCAGATCACCATGTGGACGGTGTAGACCAAGGGGGTTAAACATACGGCCCGCAGGAAGGTTTTGTTAGGCCCGCAGGATGAATTTTTGGGGAAAAAAAGATTTTTTTTTTCTTTTTCTTTTTATTAAATGCTTTTCAAGAATTATTTATTTGCTAGGGGGCGCACTGTTTTGGGTTAGGGTTAGGGTTAGGGTTAGTAGAAGACACAGAGAGAGAATTTTCAGTTATTTGCTCACCTTTCACTGTTAAAGCTTCTGATGTGTCGACATCCAGCTAGAAATAATTGATCTGCAATGTGACGCAGATCTGAAGGGCAGATTAGCCTCCGTAGGTCTGGACACATCTGATCAGTATCTATTGCAGGAACCCCAAATGAGCAGCCCTGCTGCACAGAACTGTGCACGTTTTGGACGACCTACCTTTGAGAACACATTTAGTCAGTAATGATCAATAAAACTAAAATGCGTTCAAGGCTCACGCACAAGCACTTCAATGACATTCTGAGAGTGACAGCTAGTAGGGACATGACACCTGATGCTGATGCACCTGTGCAGGTAAAAAGATGCCAAGTTTCAGGACCAAAACCAAAGCAGTGTAGACGAGACTAACGCCTTTAGATGCTGCCTGAGACGCTGTTTGCACTGAAAGAATGCAGCTCTGTGAAGATGAGTCCTTCCTGTGCTGATTTAATGTTAGTGAACAGCTTCAGGAGCAGAGAGCATGCTGGGATGCTGCTGTTCATGCAGCTCCATACATGTTCAGCATGCATTGTGTGTGTGTGTTTCATGCATGAAGGTCACACAAGTTGAAGTTTACAGGACAGGTGAATACTTTCTTCCTTACACATTTAATAGCGCTCTCTTTAGTTTAAAGCTGTAGGAAGGGATTCAATTTAGATTTGATATGCACATGTGTAAATGTTTAAAAAGCCCTTTCTTTATGAGTCTCATTTCATCTTAAAGTGTGTTACTATATTTATCAATACCAATTGCTTGTTAAAGTTTTGTGCCTTCGTACAATCAATGGGATCAGTTGCAATGCATACACGTGGATGATAAAAGTAAATTACACGTTTCTCTAAAGAAATCTGAGGTGTTTCATGAAATGTTTTGTAAAAGAATAGTTCCTTAAATATCAAGTTTTTCCGAATGTACTTCTGTATACTAAAACAAAGGAAAGACATGACATCTTTGCTATGTATAGCCCACTTGACATCGTCCGAGGCCGTACGCGGCACGCGACGTGAGATGAGTTTGACACCCCTGGTGTAGACCCAGTTAGGAGGGGAACGAGCTGCTTGGGGGAGGTCTGTGCTCTCTGAGTACGTCTAGCTCATTGGAGCCCAAACTAACGTTTACTCTACTGCTCTCAAACGTGAGTCTTTTTAGTGGGAATATCAGAAGCACCCGTCTCATTCTTGGCAGCTACCAACAGCTATCAAAAGGTAATCATTGTTAATCATTGATAATGACATGAACTGACTTTGACCCTCTGGGCAAATCAATAGTTGGACTTTGATTCTTGGTTTATCATTATTGATGACTGTCGTGATTCTTGTGCTCTGTAATTGCTATTGCAGGCTTACCCGTCCTCGGTAAAGAGATTCTTCATCGGTTGTTCCTCCAGGGCAGGGGTGTCAAAGTCAAATGGACGGAGGGCCAAATAAAAAATGTAGCTACAAGCCGAGGGCCGGACTGATCGAATGCTCATTGAAACATTTCAAAATGGCCGCATATAGTCAAGCTGCTCTTTTAGATTGATGGATGACTGGTCTATTCGCTCTGAACGGTGTTCCTGCTCAGGCTCACGTTTAAAGAGTTGCTTTTTTTCTGGGTAAACTTCATCACAAACTTTAAGCATACAGTTCTTGATGAAATCCCCGTCTGTAAATGGCCGGGCTGATTTAGAGATCTCTTCAGCCAGAATAAAACTGGCCTCGACAACAGCCTGGCTTCGTGATTTGGCTTTTTTGAACAGAGAACGTAGAGATTTGAGGCCTCGTTTTAATTCCTCAACCTTCTGTAGCCTTTGTTCCGTGTCCATATTCTTGTTTTTGTCCGTGTTTTGTTTCATAATGTCTCAGATTATACTCTTTCAGTACCACCACACTTCCTCCACACAGAAGACACGCAGGTTCTCCAGCTACCTCCATGAACATGGACTCCGACCCCCACCTTGTTTGAAACCCCCGGTTCTCAGTGTCCACCTTCCGTTCTGCCATTTTTTATGGGTATCTGAAAGTTAACTTTACTGTTATGCTAACGACTGCTGCGCTCATAAATATTGAAATGAAGCAGCCGACTGCTCGGTGCGTCACCATTGCATTGTGGGAAATGTAGTATTGGTGCGTGAAAAAGATTTACTGCGGACCGGTTCTAATAATAAATCAATATCATCCCAGGGGCCGTAAAAAACTTCTCGCGCCCCTGATGTGGCCCGCGGATTGAATTTTTCCTCACCCGGTTCCAGAGTCCAATGGCAGAGGGTATTACTCTCGAAGAGAGAGATACATTTGTGAATTTGGGCTACACAAATAAAAATAAATTCAGATTTTAATATTTGGAATATTGCTTACTTAAAGTATTTTTGGGTTCATGAAGGAATTATAGACTAAAGATAATGCAATAAAATACAAATATATAATATCGTAAGGTTTAAGAGCTCCATAAAATGCTATCCTTATCCTGAGAGAGGGCGGGTTTGTACATGGTCATACTGAGAAGCTCGAGGCCAAATGTTTTGTCTTGGCAGTAAATTTGAATTTGTGTGAGAATTTTCTGACAGATAATGATTTATTCTCCCATATGGCCCAAAATAAGTGATGTTGAAAACAGAAATGGCGGGCGGCTCGGTGGCGCAGTGGTAAGTGCTGTTGCCTCACAGCGAGACGGTTGCGGGTGGCCGTTCTGTGAGGAGTTTGCATGTTCTCCCCGTGTCTGCGTGGGTTCTCTCCGGGTTCTCCCCGTGTCTGCGTGGGTTCTCTCCGGGTTCTCCCGTGTCTGCGTGGGTTCTCTCCGGGTTCTCGCCGTGTCTGCGTGGGTTCTCTCCGGGTTCTCCCCGTGTCTGCGTGGGTTCTCTCCGGGTTCTCCGGCTTCCTCCCACCACCAAAGACATGCAGCCTAGGCTGATTGGTGACACTAAATTGTCCGTAGCTGTGTGTGTGTGTGTGGCTGGTTGTCTGTCTCTGTGTTGCCCTGCGATGAACTGGCGGCTTGTCCAGGGTGTAACCCCGCCTCTCGCCCATTGACTGCTGGGATAGGCTCCAGCTTGGCCCGCGACCCGATAACGGATTAAGCGGTTGGGACAATGAATGAATGAATGAACAGAAACGGCAATAACAGTGCAACAGAGTCAATGACTGCCAGCTCCAATGCAATTAGCAACAGCAGCACCTCTCCCTCACTGGCAATCACACTCCACATGCTATCTCCACTCTTTGTGGGATTAGAGAGGGGGTGCTGAGCAAGCTGTGGACCAGCAGCGGGGCTCCAGCAGATTTTACACCTGTCCTGGTGTGAAGCGTTACTGGAGGGCTCTGCTGCGTTCTCAGGGGAACGTGTCTCAGATTGCATTAAGAAATCACGGATGCATGTTTCATTTCTATGTATGTGATTATATATGAACAGTCAAGGGATTTAAACACACTCTTTATTTGTTTGAAATTATCATGCGCTATCATCCATCTTGCAGCCTGATGGAATGAAACCAGCAGATGAATGAGAAAGACGCTCTCGATGAAGGAATGGTAAAAGGTCCGGAGCATGTTTTTGTTCACTCCAAATGAACTCAGCTTCCTTGTCTCTGATGACATTTCCTGAGGATCTCCTCAACCCCAGGTGTCTGTACTCCTCCTCCACCTCCACAGCCCCCCCCCCCCCCTCGGATGGTGGTAGAGATTGCCTCAGTCTGTTGCCTCAGCTTGGTGGAGAATGTCACAATCACCTCCTTCGTTTTTGAGGAGTTCTGCTGGAGACAGGCGTCCTCACAGCAGGTGGTAAAGTCCTGAAGAACAGAGCAGCGCTGTAGAGTTTGATTTGAATTGATTTTGTCATGCACATCCGTGCCCAGCCCACATGGGACCAATACATATATTATCTTCATACAGGGTACAGAATACTCTGTCTCCTTCCCCATGGCTTACACAAATAGCACACCAATGAGAAAACAGCCTTCGTAAAAAGATAAAGTAAAATTCAACACTTCTGAATCATTTACAGAATCAAAAAATGTTTTTCTTAAATCTGAAGAACAGGGACAATACAGAACGAAACTTGTCCTCCACCACATGAGGTCATGAGAGAGAGAGAGAGAGAGAGAGAGAGAAGCACCGAGCGGAGATAGATGTATGCGAGAGGTATCGGGGAAAAGGACTTTATTATAATAAAACATCTTCATTTATTCAGCAGGTCTGGCGTGTCCCTTTAGCATTGCTGCACTTTAGCTTCGTTCAACAGCGTGAAGTCGGGGAGTTAACCCCGGAGGAAGAACAGCCCTGGAGAGGAGCGACCTCTCCGGCGTCACCCAAACACGCTTCGGAGACCAGAACCGGAAAGGGTTAACAATGGATTAAAATATGAAGAAAGAAATCACACGCCGTATTCACACGTTGAATACTGAGCGAGCGCTGATTGGCCAAGCAATGCAACGTGATCATCGGCAGCCAATCATGGCCAAGTGGGGCGTGTCATCATGAATTGACACGATGAGTTGGGTGTGTCCTGAACTCCACGGCGGAGGCTCCGCCGAACCCCGGCTAAGAACCAGCGCTCTAGCGCCTCATGGAGCCGTGCAAGCAGCAAGTATACGGGCAGCCCCGGCGTGGAGCCGGAAATATCAGCCTGGTGTCACAGCGGATTGCTGCATGAAGGATACACACATCAGACATTCATTGATGGACTGTGGTGACATACTTACAGATACACATACCTTACACGGTCATGAATGGACAAGCAGGTGGCTATTACACACACTCCTGGTCCTGGACGATGAATAAGTTGAGCGGTGTATGAGGACTGTTGTATGATTGATCTCAGGACATTATATGGTCGGAAAATGTTTTCAGAGATTACTCACCTGCTGGTTGAGACGTCGGGGGCGACGTCTGTGTTGGATGGGATTGTGTTGTGGTTACGGTGTTGGGTGTGATAAATAGATCAAGGATATTATGTTTTAAAGTGATAATTCATTAATACCAGTGTTTAATTGTCTTTATATATTTTAGAAATGGAATAGAAAGCCTTTATTGTCATTGCATCGTGGATATTAGGAGTGCTGCTCCATTTGGTGCTAAGTTACAACATAAGATTAAAATAGCAGTAGAAAAAACAACACAAATTGAAAGTGATAAATCATGCATGCAGAGAGATTGTCCAGTACTTTGCATTTAGTAATTGCACATGAGGTCGGGGGGGCGGCGGTATTGCACTTGATTTGTAACCCATCGTTTACCTTCACATGTTTCGTGCTGGTTGTTGTTCAGAGCTGTCCAAACTGTCCCTGAGTCTGTTCATCCTGCTCTTGTTCAACCTGTAGCGCCGTCCTGAGGTCCTGAAGTTGTGTCCCGGGTGTGAAGAGTTTTGAGTGAGAAGTTAAATGTATGATCATTGGTTCTGTTTGAAACCTTTTGTTTTGCAGGTATGTGAATGACAACAGAAACAGTTTTAGTTTAGATAGTTGTTTTACTTTATGTTATATTTGTCTTACTTTGATTTATCTGTTGTGAAAATGCAGGTGCATAAGTTGTGTTGTGCTGCACAGCGATCGATTGTGTGTCCCTGGGAGAGGATTCGGGAGAATACACTGATTTCTTGGATTTCTTTCACGCTATTCTCACGTTATTTTCCCCGCCAACGGGGCGTAACACAAGGCTGTTGTAATTATAACCCCCCAGGCATCCCCTCAACTGCAGAGCTCGCCAGATCTGACACGGTCATGACAGTGAAAAAAACCAACATACGTTCATATCAAATCGAGACGTTCACTCCTATAGTCGTAAATAAATTGTTATTTGACCGTCAGAAGCCTCTCAGTGTTGTTGTGTTGCTTTATATCAGGGATTCACTGTCCAGATGTTCCCAGTGTCACTAAAACAATAAATATTAGCGTGGCGTGTTGATGTGTTTCTTTTCACAAAATTCTCATTTTCACAGTTTCTTTGGTCAGAACTGCTGGAACACACTTTTTTCTGATGAAAGAAGAGACTTTAATCTTTCATGTGGTCAGCTTGGTGTTTACAGAGGAAACAATATTCTGTGGGCCCTGAAAATCAGTCAAAATGCTCTTGCATGTCACTTACAGTACTTCCTGCATGACTTTACTTGGATTACTCCCAGAAAATACTTTCTTCTGTTGGTCAATGACTGATAAACTAAATATCCGTGATGAATTGTGGCCCTTAGCTGCAGACTGTTGTACTACCTACGAGTACTACTTACAGCTACTACAGCCTTTCAGGAATGACTTTATTTTACAGCACTCCAGCTGTACCGCACCTTTATGGATCGCTACAAAGAACATGCAGAAGTGCTATAGCAGTAAAAAGGCCCATGCAGTATCAGTGGGCTCATGCAGGCTGCTGATGGAGTCTGTCAATATGAATCAATGATGGACAAAAGTGCATCCATGAGCTTCTGCAATGTTATCCTCTCCCTTCGCCAACTGTCACCTGGGACTGGCGCCGTCGCATCCAGAACTGACACTTCAAATTGAGTGTCACTCAGAATGGAAGCGGACTGATAAGGGCCAGAATTGGTGCATGTGTGTGTCTAAGTTTGGGCGGGGGTGTCATAGAGTTCATCCTGAAGGGGAAAGCTTTCTTTGACCTTTTAACATTTTATGTTTACCCCAGGAAACGCATCAGGCCCAGCGGGATGAAAGGAAAATGATTTCCATATTCACCACATCAGCCCAAGATAATTTACTGTCATGATCTGGTCACATGCAAACCGCGTGCACAAGTGCAGATGGGATTACTTCCTAAACAGTTAATTCCACTTGGCATATTTGGATAATCAACATGGCTTCCTGTAGGTTGACCATGCATTCGGATGTATGGAGTGTGTGTGCAGCCGGCATTTAGAGCCAAAGGTAAAGAAGCATGACTCGACTGGCTCAGCGAGCACAAGAGCAGGATGGCTTGCTGCTGCGAGAGGTGTGAGATTCCGCTCTGCCCTTCCGTCTCATCCAGGAGCTTAAGGATGGTGACTCGAAGGCCTGCAGAAGGTTCTGACATTCTCCTCTGGCATTTCACAATGACTGAAGAAAACCCTTTCATTGTTCATGTGTGCTCTGCTACACTCGCAGGACCTAAAGTTCTCTCTATTAAAACTACACAGAGATTTCCACGTATTTTCATAATTATGAATAGGATTGAGTAGCTGTGCAGTACCTTGCCTCACTAAAAAGTGGTTAGCGTAGAAATGCTAATATAATAAGCGAGGGGCAGCACGGTGGCTTGAGGAGTTGCCTCTCAGCAAGAAGGTCACAGGTTCAAATGCAAATTGGGGCCCTTCAGTGAAGCTTTCGTATGTTCTCCCCATGTCTGCGTGGGTTCTCTCCAGGTTCTCCGGATTCCTCCCATCACCAAAGACATGCAACTCAGGTGAATTGGTGAAGCCAAGTTGTCTGTAGGTGTGAGTGTTTGCACGAAGGCTTGTCTGTCTCTGTGTCGCCCTGCGATGAACTGGCAGCTTGTCCAGGGTGTGCCCCGCCTCTCACCAATAGACTTCTGGGATAGGCTCCAGTAGATCCCATGCCCGGATTTAGGATGAAGCGGTTAAGAAAATGAATGAATGAGAAAAGCTCTGAGAGAGCGCGGGCCTCCCCCAAGCTGCTCGTTCCCCTCCTAACTGGATCTACACCGTCCACATGGTGATCTGGATCATCATCAAAAGGTTCTAGATTGTTCTTGGTGTCTTTAAACACCAAACATGAAATGTCAAAGTGAATCACAGTTGATGCATTTTAACTGATTTTTGAATCCATAAATGGGTTAAATGTTAAAATGTCATATTTTTTTTAGACCTCATTTCATCAGATCCAGAAGACATTTTTCATAATAGTTCATGTCAGACCCCTTTATTATTTTTGGTGAGTGAATTGAATGCATATTTGGCAAGATGTGATTTTTTTTGAAAAAGCCTCCATTGGAAGTAAATGAAACATCTAGATTGTTTTGTATCTGGCTCACTCTCAAAATTTAATGGGATCAAAGATTGTTTGTTTTTTTCAAGATCTATTGAGCAGTTTTTCCGTAATTCTGCTATACGCAATGTGTACCTTATTTTTTGGAAAAATCTTATCTGCAATCAGGATCCGATCTGGATGAAATTCGGTGGCATGAAAGAGCTCCCCCCACCCCCCTACATGACTGTGTCAAATTCCATAAACATTAGGCAATAATCAGCCAAGATAACACATTTTGAAGGTTCATTGACTGCAATGTTAATGGTAATTTCAAAGTGATTCATAATCTAGAATTTCTTCTGGATCATCACCAAAATAAAATAAAAGAAATCCTGCCAATATTCCCAAAATGTCATTAAAATTTCATCAAGATCCGAGTTATCTTGCTAACAGACAGACAAAGAAACCAACGCAGGTGATTCCATAGCCTTCGGCTTGGCGGGAGGTTAACTGGAGGCAGCATGGAGGCGTATTGTGTAGCGCTCTTTCCTCACAGCAAGAAGGTTCTGAGTTCAAGTCCTTTCTGTGTTGAGTTTGTATGTTCTCCCCGTGCCTGCATTGGTTTTCTCCGGGCTTTCCAGCTTCCTCCCGCCTCTGAAAACATGCAGCTTTTATTATTATTCCTGTATATACCGTATTTATGTATTATTATTATGTACGAAGGACTTATTATGTACGAAGGACTTTCAACGGAAACAAGCCTGCAAGGGCTTTTTTGAAATGCTCCTCTTAGACAGGATGTTTGACGTTATTTGTACTGTAATACATGCTACTGTGTGACTGTACTTGTACTCTAACATTCTATCTAATAAATATATTCATCATCATCATCATTTTCACACCTATAGGACGCGCCTAAAAGTCTTAGATTTTTTTCAAAATGTGCCGCGCGTCCATTGGTCCGCGCGGCCTATTTGTTGTTGTAAGGCGGACTCAGTCAGGCGCCTTGCGGAGTGATACACAACACATAGTAAACTATTATGGCGTGTTGAGGCTGTCAGTCCCGCAGCAGAACACGGGAATAAAGCAGCGGAGAGAGAATCCAGCATTAATGAATCCATGGAGGAAGCGGAGGAAGCAAGAAGACGACCTGCAGCAGCCCGGCTCCTGTGATCAGCGACTCCGTGCGCGGCGATCTCACCGATACGGTCTAAACCGGAGTGAAGCTAGCTAACGCGCTAACGGGCTAACTAGCAAGCTATCTTATCATCATCATCCCCGGTGGATTAACCAAAGAACTCCAACCGCGCAACGTTAAACTGCGGGCTGCGTGGGAGCGCTGGATAACAGGAGAACACAGTTCCACTCAGAGTGGAAGGCAGCGCAGCGCACAGTTTGACTGGATTGTAGCTGCTTCGGCTAACTGTCTGCTAGCATCGTTGTTCGAGCCTTCGTAGAAGCCGGCTTCGTTTCCGAGGCGCCGCACGGCACGGCACGGAAAGAGACTCTGACAGTGAAGAAAGAGGCCGGCATGTTTGACGGAGATCTAGCGCAGCTGTTCACTACAGAAACAGATGATGAGGACTTTGATGGGTTTGATTAATGACTCTGTTTTGCTCCGGCTCTATTTTTTAAAACGCGCACTAGTATGCTTGCTTGATTGATGACGATTAAAGATGTGAGTACCAAACTCAGTTTTGCTCCTGCTTTATTTTGCGCACCTGTCATGCCGGCGCCTTTTGATCCGCGCGCCCTTTGTATGTTTGAAATACCGAAAAATCAGCTGTTAATGAGACTGCGGCGAATCACCAGGTGCGTCATACGGTCGTGAAAATACGGTAATAATAATACTGTTGATTTGTAATATTTTCATTACAGCTGTTGTTGTTGTGTGTATTTCTGTGACTCAATCCCTCTCCTGCATCTATCACTTCATCTATTGTTCCCTCACTCTCTTCCTCTACCCCCCCACCCTTCTACTCTCTCCATTAGTCTGTTTCATCTGTTCTTTTTCATTATAAGGCATAAAAGTAAAAGTCCTTTGTGTGCAGTGAGCAACACATGTCCACATTTAGGTGTATTGATTTTGTCACCCATATCTTTAATGAAATCTGAGTTACACAAGGGTGACACGGTGGTGCAGGGGTTAGCGCTGTTGCATCACAGCAAGGCTTGAATCCAACTTGCAGCATTTCTGTGAAGAGTTTGCATGTGTTTGCATGTTCTCCCCGTGTCTGCGTGGGTTCACCACCAAAATCATGCAAATTAGGTGAATTGGTTACACTAAATTGCAAGTAGGTGTGTGTGTGTGTGTGAATGATTGTCTATCTGTGTGTTGCCCTGCAATGAACTGGCGGCGTGTCCAGGGTGTAACCCCGCCTCGCGTCTGTTGACTGCTGGGATAGGCTCCAGCAGGACCCGTGACTTGGTAACGGACAAAGCGGTTCGGAAGATGAATGAATGAATGTATGAATGAATGAATGAGTTACACTATCACACAAAGGCAGCAATTGAAAAGCACTTGATTTTATTTCCTATAATATTTCATCAATACACTGCTTCATTATTACCACTTTAGTGATTCAGTCACAGCAGTAAACGTTTTTCTATATTGGTGCAATAATATCGGTTAATAGAGACACTCACTTTCAATCATGTGCAATTATAATCACGATGGATCAAACACAGTTAAAGGCCCACTTAAACCACACACACACACACACACACAATCACACCATCTTTATTGAAGGACACATCTACGCAGTATTCTTTCTGTCTGCTCCCTGTGTTTTGAGCAGCGGGCTCTTCTCCTACATGTCCACTCATCCACCTCCAGGGAGCACCGCCGGACTCTAAAAGCGCTCAATGCAAGCTCAGTTAGAGAGGTGGAGGAAAACGTTGAACGAAGAGAACCGACAGACTGCAGACCCTGAGCATTCAGTCACTCAAACCTTCGTGGGTGCTTGTAGAGGGACTGGACGTAAGTGAAGACACACACGGGGTCTGGTTTACAAGCCATGATTCTCATGTCCTCGACCTCAATCAGTCGGTCGCAGCCCGCCTTCAAACACAAACAAACACTAGTTGACGAGCGCAGCGAGTCAAACATCTGTATTCAACCTCCGCCACGGTACTCGTCGGCCCGCGAGGGCCTTTGACGCCGCTTGCGGCTTTATTTTTAATTATTATTTTTATTTGAAAATGTGTTGAATTGGTGCAGCGTATGCAGTTCACTGCAGGGAGGACAGCCCAGACATGTTCATTGTGGGGAGTCCACAGGTAGACGACCCAACCCAGTGTTGGGTTGTCTATGTGGCACGCATGACTATTTCAGTTAGAAAAGGCACCCCCCAATATTTTTATTTTATTGGTTTTCATTGTCATTGTGCATGCAGACTGACTGAACAGTACGTTCTGGTGTTATCCCAGTCTCCACCAGTAAGTGGCAGTAGTGGCGCACCGACGGACTCCGCAGCGCATCCGGTGACGTCACACACATGCGCAGTTAGTGCGCAGTGGAAGCGAGGTGACAGCGCGAGGCAGATAGCGCCACTACTAATATACTTTTATTGCATTTGCAGGTGGGTTCAGTACATAAGCACATGTTGGATAGCACTAGAATGGACTCATGTTCAAGACATTTTGTATATAATTATCTTGCGTTGTAAGATAGTTGTTCTGTATTAAAAGTGAATGCTAAGTACCGTTAGCTCCTGCTGTTAGCAGCTACAATAGCCTCTGCAACCGACGGGTGTCTCGACCGAACTATGTTCGGTAGTTTAATTGTTTTACAACGTGATTCCTGTTATACGGTATATGTTTCCGTGATACCTCAATGATTGTAACAGTGATAAATAACTGTTAGATGCTAGACTAGTTAGGACACGCATGCGCAGTTAGTGCGCAGTGGAGGCGAGGTGACAGCTCGAGGGCCACTACTAATATACTTTTATTGCATTTGCAGAATTAAAGATTCACCAGTTACACTAAAGGCTGTGCCTCTGTCTTTACGTGTGTAACATCTACAATGTGTAGACCCAGTGTTGGGTTATCTACAATGTGTCCATTGTTGAAGATAACAATGGACACATCTTAGCTAAGTGAAGACAGGCAGAGTGAGAGAGCGGTCGACAAAGCAGCCTGCATCAAACTTGAAAGGCCACCCAGAGGACGAGGTCTTCATCATCAAACATTCTCCATATACAAGGCAATTTTGGGTCCACGAAGTCACGCCCATGTGACTTTGTAGATCGAGTTAACCTTGGTCAACCTTTTTAGTTGCATGAAACAGAATCCGACGCCAAGGCTCACAAAATGCCTCAGACAATTCAGCCGTGTCATCGATGGCAGCAACAACCTGTAACCGTGTCGCTGAGTCAGCGGATTAGAACAATGTACGACATGCCTCCTTCACACACATTTAAAATACAGATCTATGCCGAGAGCAAAAAGACAATTCACTTCAATTCAATTCAATTCAATTCAGTTTTATTTATATAACGCCAGATCACAACATAAAGTTATCTCAAGGCACTTTACAGGATTAGCAGGAAAAGACCTGCAGGGAAAGACAGAACCCAACTTGACCCACATGAGGCAAGGAAAAACTTCCCTTTAACAGGAAGAAACCTTGGACAGAACCTAGGCTCATGGTGGACGGCCATCTGTCTGACCGGCTGGGGTGAGAGAGAGAGAGAGAGAATGGCAGGTAGGAGGCGAGCCAGAAACAAGGAGATGGATAGGGAAGCGATAGCAAGACAGAGCAGGAGCAGACAACACAAACAATTCGTGAAGCAAGCAAACAGGAAGTGACAGTCTCTCCAGCGTGTCCTGGGTCTTCCCCGTGGTCTCCTCCCGGTGGGACGTGCCCTGAACACCTCACCAGGGGGGCGTTCAGGAGGCATCCTGAACAGATGCCCGAGCCACCTCATCTGGCTCCTCCCAAAGCGGAGGAGCAGCGGCTCTACTCCGAGCTCCTCCCGGATGACTGAGCTTCTCAACCTATCTCTAAGGGAGAGCCCAGTCACCCTACGGAGGAAGCTCATTTCAGCCGCTTGTACCCGCGATCTTGTTCTTTCGGTCACTACCCAAAGCTCGTGACCATAGGTGAGGGTAGGAACGAAGATCGACCGGTGAATCGAGAGCTTCCCCTTTCGGCTCAGCTCTCTCTTCACCATGACGGATCTGTGCAGAGTCCGCATCACTGCAGACGCTGCACCGATCCGTCTGTCGATCTCCCGCTCCATCCTTCCCTCACTCGTGAACAAGACCACAAGATACTTGAACTCCTCCACTTGGGGCAGGATCTCCTCCCCGACCTGGAGGGTGCTCCCCACCCTTTTCCGGCTGAGGACCATGGCCTCGGATTTAGAGGTTCTGATTCTCATCCCGGCCGCTTCACATGCGGCTGCGAACCGATCCAGTGAGAGCTGGAGGGCACGGCCTGATAAAAGTCATTTCAAAGTTAAAATTTTGAAATGACTTTGACAAGTCATTTTGACAAGTCATTTTGTTCGAGGCTACTCCAGGATACAAACTTTGTTGCAGACATTGTGGCATCCAGCCTCATTGTGACGCATGGTGTGTGGGGTCCGGGTTCAGAGGGTGTGTGGGGTCCGGGTTCAGAGGGTTTGTGGGGTCCAGGTTAAGAGGGTTTGTGGTTAGAAGGGTCCGGGTTCAGAGGGGTCTTGGTCCAGAGGGTGCTAGTTTTTCCTCTTTAAACGTGCACAGAGACGAGTCCAGAAGCGTTTCAGAGTCCTGAACCTTTTCGGGCGCTCCTGAAAAGGCAAAGACGGCATGTTTGATTTCATCTCAGAGACCCCACCTTTAGTGTCAAACTGCAGGTATGATATGAAGCTGTGTGAAATTAAAATGAGGCGGCTCACCTGAGGCTGGGCATCGTCCTGTATGAGGCACTGGGCCTCCTCTTTCTTCTGTGCCTCCTCGCACCTGTCTATCAGCTCCCGCTCAAACCTCGCCCTCTGCTCCTCCAGCTCTCTTCTAAACGCTTCCTCTTTCTGAGCGAGAACTGATGTGAATTGTTCCTCCCTCCTGGAAGCCTCCTGCTGCTGGCGCTCATTGGCCTCATATAGTGACCATGCCCCCTCCATAGCAGCTTGGAGCTGATCTCGGACGTCCTGCAGAGCCGCCTTCGTTTCTTTCAGCTCATCCAGAACCTTTTTCGCACACAGTCTGTCCTCCTCCTCGTCCTCCTCGGCCTCATCCTCCTCCTCCTCCGCGTCCTCATCCTCCTCCTCGGCCTCATCCTCCTCCTCCTCTGCGTCATCATCCTCCTCCTCCTCCGCGTCCTCCTCCTCCTCCTCCTCATCCTCATCCTTATTCTCCTCCTTCTTCTCCTCATTCTTCTCCTCCTCCTCCTCAACAGATTTGAAAGGAGCAAATGAGTTGCGGAGAACAAGCAGCACATAAAAGTAGCAGGTAACATGAGTGACAGGTGAAATAAATACTAGAAAGTCTCATTATAGGGTCTCCTACCATCAGCACTTCCCCCGGTGAAAGTTCTGCTTGTGAGGAGTCAAACAGGGACCGCTCACCCGCAGGAGTATCACCATTCACACTGGCGTAATCCTCCTGGGCTGTAGAGAACACAGAAACAACCATTACGACCGTAAGTCAGCTAATAAATCATCTGTAATTATGTCGACCCAAATTTAATCGCCACTGGACGGTCATCTGAAGAGTCGGTCCGTGAGCGCCATGACCACGAATCTAACAGTTTAACCATCAAAGAATATTTAAACGAGGGCCGCTAACAACCCGCTATCCAAGCAGCTCATGTTCTGGTCCTGTCAAATGTGAGTCTGGCGTTGTCTGTGTGTTCAGACTTACCGGTCATTTTATCAACCACCCAAGGGACATGCTGGTTCAGGAGGTTGTCCCAGTCCAAACTGGAGAAGAAGCAATGTTCTTTTACCTCATAGGCCCCCCCTGGAAAAACAGGGAAAAGGGTCAGTTAATGATTAGTGTAGTTTTACGCCTGTAAATGCCGACCAGTACTTAGAGCCACACATGAGAGAATGTCTCTACAGTGGTTTAATCCACCTGTCCTCCCACTCACCTGTACCCAGGCGGATCATGGGGTTCTTGACCAGGAGAGCAAGAACGAGGTCACGGGCCTCCTGCTCCTCATTGGTGTTCGAGGGCCACCGGACGTCATCTGGAAAAGAAGCAGAAGAAGACATTTGTGAGCAAAAGGACTGAATGGAGAATCTTTAGAATGTAAATCTCAATGACTGCACAGGTTGGAATCGGACTTAGGAAAATTGTCCGTGTGGCATCAAAAGTAGCCGGGGTGTGTGTGTGACAGACAATCAGCCACGCACACACTCACACCTACGGGCAATTGAGTGTCACCAATCCACCCAAGCTACGCGTTTTTGGTGGTGGGAGGAAGCCGGAGAACTGGGAGAGAACCCACGCAGGCACGGGGAGAACATGCAGACTCCTCACAGAAAGGCCACAAGTCGGATTCAAACCCGCAACCTCCTTGCTGAGGCAACAGCGCTCACAACTGCACCACCTGGCCGCTATCCACTAAAAACAGTTTTCTCCTTTTTCGTCTTGCTGCTCACATGGGTGATATACGTATGTATATACAAATATATATACACACATTTGTACATTATTTGTATTTATTACAGAACCTATTGTCATGCTCCGTTCTCATGCCCTGTAACTGTTAACTCTGCACTTGTGCAATGACGCTGCTCAAATCTTGTTTTATATGTACTTTGCATCTGTCCATAGTATCTATGTTGACTTCTGCAAACAAAATTGCCCTCCGAGGGACAAACTAATCAAGTAAAGTGAAGTAAAGTGAAGTGCATGTTCTCCCCGTGTTGCTTTTGGTTCTCCGGCTTCCTCCCACCACCAAAAACATGCACATTAGGTTAATTGGTTATACTAAATATCCAATCGGTGTGAGTGCGTGGACGTGGCCCTTCAATGAACTGGCAGCTTGTCCCCATGAATGAATGAAATCACAAAAAAACAGATATTTAAATCATCGTTTGTACAGAGTAGCGTTCAGATCTGCTTTGATGTGGCTCTAAAGAGTCTTACCATTGGCGATAGACTTGAAGAGCAGCTTATTTGAGCTGCCCTTGAAGGGAAACTCCGTATTCAACATCATGTACATGGTGATGCCGAGGGCCCACCAGTCTACCGGGTTCCCGAAACCGCTCCTGATAACCATCTCTGGAGCACAGAAAGCTGGAGTTCCTGCCATCTACAGGAAGAAACGAATGAGGAATTAAAACCTGATCAATAATCGAAATGATGCAACGTTTGATTGAAGTAGAGAGAGGAGACTAACCTGAGAGGGGCGAAACTCTGCGACAGCGTACTTGAGTGCCTCCAGTGATGAAGTCAGCTTGAAGGTCATGTTGACCTTACCAATCAGGGCCAGGCCAAAATCTGCTAACTTAACATGGCCAGAGGAACTGATCAACATGCTGCAAAGGAAACAACACAAATACAACTGCTGTTAGATTCTACCGCTACAATCTGCAGACACGTCAGAGAAGCTCAATCTAAATCTTTCTCTGATGTTAGAAAAAAAATAATAATCACAAAACAGAAACAATGCAGTCTCCGAGATAGCACGGCTAAGTGTCTCCCTTGAGCCGGTCCCTAGCCCGGATAAATGCCAGAGGCTTTCTGGCAGGAATGGCATCTGGCGTAAAACATTGCCAGAATTTATCACCGCAATCGACTAGGAGGTTGATTTGCTGTGGCGCCCCCTGACGGGACAGGCGGTACGAGGAAGAAGAAGAAGAAGAAGAAACCTTAAATCTAGTCTCCCATTTGGGATGGGCTGCAGACTTACTTTGCGGGTTTCAGGTCCCTGTGGACAATCCCATAACTGTGGATATACTCGAGCGCCATGGTGGTCTCTGCCACATAGAGACGGGCCACGTCAAGAGGGAGGGGTCCATGGCGGTGGAGCAGCGCTTCACAATCTCCCCCTACAAGGTCGGAATGAGACAGAGAACAGTCAGGTAAGACATCAAGGTCAGACATTGAGGTTCTGGAGCATTCAGACATGTTTGGTCCAACCATCACACTAGTACCATCACACTATTACATGATTGATCCGCAGCGACACACTTACCTCCCATGAGCTCCATCACCATGCAGAAGTGTTTGCCGGTTTCAAAGGAGCAGAGCATGGGGACGAGAAACTGGCTGTCGGCGAAGGCCAGGATGCCTCGCTCCATGGCCTGCTGCAAGGGGGACACCGATCTGTGTTTGACAGATTTCATGGCAAACCTCTCACCCGTCTCCTTGGAACTGACGATGGTGACGGACCTGGACAAGAAGGGACAGAGAACATCAGCATCCTCCGTCACATGAGCAAGAGAGAGTGCAAGCAAGGCGTAGAAACAAAAACAGTTCCTGAGAGAGATCAACGAAAGGTACCGTTTCCCATTATGAAGCAGAATAGGCAGAAGGTCAAACGAGCTACACTGGTTGTGGATAAACTTTCACCCTGACACCACCCCTTGGCTATTCTGATTCATAAACACCTTTAATTCTCTCATTCAGCAAATAATTAGAGGCATTTTGATGTGGATGTTGTTCACACTTTATCAGAACACATCATTAATATGTGTATGAGTTTATGTAGGTGTAGATATATTTGTGTGTATAGCGTGTATATGTATAATATGTATGTATGTGTATATATATATATATGAAATAGAAAAACAAACAATCCAAATCTCACTGTACATCATGAATAAATGTATTCTTCTTAAAAACAAAATTGCATAAAACTCTAACGGACATTAAGTATGTTGTCACTGTTGAGCACAAATGCAGGCAAGTTAGAGAGAAAGAAAAGAAGAGAGAAAAAAAAGAGGAAAAAAAAAGAAAAAAAAAACTTTTCCTTGGACTCACCCGAAACTGCCACGTCCGATTACCCGGTGCGTCTCGAACTTGCCCATCTCTTCACTGTCCAGGATGGGACAACAGGCCACACGGGTCTAAAGACAAGAACGTGTCCAACCGTCAATAAATACAGTCTAGCTAGAAGTCAAGAATCCCTTTGCAATCGTCACTAAGAGGCATGAGGACTGTCACTGTTCCCATGCGATGACTGAACGAAAACAACAGACCTGATGGAGAAGCTTCTCCAGTTGCGTCTGCAGGTCCCATAAGAACTGCAGGCTGGCCAGACCACTGTGGAATGTCTCACCACAGTCTATGGCCAGCTGAAACAGCCGCAGGTGGATGAAATTCACAGCTGCCAGACGGAAAGTGCCTTCATCCATGACACTGGAGGAGTCCAATGATCTGATGGATGACATACTCGAACTCGACGAGCATGACATACTCGAACACGACGCGTCTGACATACTCGAGTCATATGTGCTGGATGACATACTGCAGATAACGTAACTCAAAATACTGTTCAAACCTAAAATGAGTGAAAAGAAACAGAAATATAAAGTAATTAGAATCATCTTCAACACTGTACGGAGCATCAGTCAGCAGCTTTTAAACAGTTAATATATTCACGTGAATGCTTTATCACAGACTGAAGTCAGCAAAAAGCTTCGGAAGATAATTCGCCTCTGTGATGGTGGACATGGTTTGATTTTATTTGTAGTGTAATGAATGAAAGAGTGACTTACTTGACAGAGAGAGTCCAATAAGGCCAGAACAGTGGGCGTCCATTTATATAGCATTCTTGGATTCTCTGCGGCTTTGTTCTTCAAAGGCCATCATATTCTTTGATTGGCAGCTTTTCCTTTCAAGTCTGATCAAAGCCACCAAACGTTGAGGGGAGGGGGATTCTTCTGCTAAAACTAGTCAAGACTATTACTCGTTAAAATGTGTTAAATAAAGCCACATTCATTGAAACAGCAAAGCACATTCATTACTACAGTAATACCTTGACATTTACGTTCCCTCTAAGCTGTGCTTGTGCGCAATTGCGCACTGCTGATGCGGTCTTCGCGCAGTGAAAATCTCCGCAGCGCACAAAAACAAAATCCAACCTGAATTGAAAATAAGAGATCCGGGAGGGATAGTTTTGGCGAGCTTGACCGAGAGGGACACCGTTTTGATTTAGTAAGATTTTGGATCGTTAAACCAACGACCATTGATGTTCACTCGACGAGTACGTTTTGAAACACCCAAGTACATTTTTACCCCGAAGTTTGTCCTGCAGTAGAGTATTTTTGAAATACTTAGAAGCAGTTTAGCATTCGCTGGCTAAGTGGATACTTAAGCTAACTGGGTAAGCTAACTCGGCTTGCTAAAGAGACCGTTTCTTTCATCATTCCGGCCTGGAGATGAAGATTGGTCGCAAGTGACGTGAGGAGAAACTGCTGGAGGAGTGTTTTGAAGAAACGTATTTCTCTGGACATCACTCACGGGAGTTTACCTGAAACGGCAGACGGGACATCGCTAACGGCAGTTTACCTCCAACGGCAGACGGGAGATCGCTCCGCCATCTTGGGACACCTCGGAGTTTTCCTCTTCATGGGAATTTGGACCACACTGAATCATTCCCTCAGGTACCGTTTATTTTGGTTTGCTCACAGAGTGAAGCGGCCATAAAGTTTTTGGCCTCAACGCTCCCAAGCATTGCTCAGGCCTGCAACGGTGGTTTATATTGTGAATAAGCCGGCTGGGGTGGGTGTGTGTGTGCGTGTGATTGGTGTGGGCCCTCACATAGTTTATTATTTTCAGCACACGTTCAACAGCATTGTATCTATGTTTGATAATTTACATGTTCAGTAAATTATCTGTTCATTTAAACTACAGTGTGATCATTTGCCTTATTTTATGAATGTGTGAGTGAATGCGATTTGATCGGAGAGTTGAACTGTGAAATTCAAGATACGTATAACAAGCTACAGTAAATAAAATAGTTATAGTTGTAGGGTTTTACCAAACCCTCTTCCGGTTCTTGTTCTCCGTAGTGGGTGCGTATTCAATGAGGAGAATGTGGGTTAAGATTAAGACATTTAGGTTTTAGAATTATATAAAAGAACCTAGGAAGCCCTTACCTCATACATTAGGTAAAGGTGGGTTACACTTGTTATCAGTTGAGCAACCCGAAAGCTGGCCCAAACGAATGCCTGTTCCGCTGAGCTTGGCGTACAAATGTATTCTGCTGCGCTAACAGTCCATTTTTTATCTTTGAGAGTTTTTCTGCTCGCCTTTTGCCTTGCAAGCTATCATAGTCTTTGTGACGGGATTCATAGTTTCGGCGCAGATTGTTTTCTTTAAATACCGGCACCGCATCTTGACAGATGAGACAAACAAAAATTTAACAAAAAAATAATTGTTTGTCCACTGCAGGTTAAATACCCTGCATTCTGAATCAATTTCTCTCTTAGCTAACGGTTTCGTCATGATTCCGTTCTCTCTTTGACAGGTGGGGGGGGCTACGGGGTTTTTTCTGGTGGGGGGCCAGATAAGGGCACTGATTGGTAATGTTCAGGGGGCCGGGCCAAATGTGGAGGCGGGGCTTATCCGGCCCACGGGCCGTAGTTTGGGGGCCCCTGCCTTATAACAATAACTGGCAAGTTATTTATAATATACAAAAAAATAGAAAAAAGGTACAAAAATAAATCCCCTTTATTTCCCCCTTCATCGGTGGTCTGAAGGTCTGAGGACAGAACCCACGGCTGGCCACACCGTGCGTCTGGTCAGTCCACAGTCAAGATCTCTGAAACTGGCTCACTGAAGCCTCCAGGGTTCAGAATCAGAGTGTTCGGGTCTTAATCCATGTCGTGGACCCTTGCAGGAAGGCACGGACGAGGGGGTTTGTAAAGGTGTGTCCTTTAATGAGGTCAGAGTCACCAGCCCCCCATGAAACCAAAACAGCTCCTTAAGTAGGGGTGGAGTAACCCACGTCATAAGTAGGGGCATGACACAATTAACGATCCCCACATTCCCAAAAGAAATCAGCCCAGCACTTGACGTGCTCACCGGAAAACAAACATAGCGACAAACATATGTCCCAGCGACAAACATATGGGCACATCAGAGCGCCCCTAGGAAGTGTGTATTGTCCAAACGTGTGGTCCTCCCCCCCCCGGGTCCGATGTGCGGATGGTTGAGTCCATGCTGTTATCCACAGCCTCCGCCCATCACTCTGGCTCCGCCTGCTGTGGGGCCGGACCGAGCCACCACACACTCCCCCTCCCCAGGAGGCAGACCGGCACAGCGGGAGAGGTAGTCCGCCACCACATTCAGCTTGCCCGGGATGTGATGCACAGCAAACTTGTAGGGTTGCATCGCCAGGTACCAGCGGGTTATCCTGCTATTGGTGTCCTTCATCCTCTCGAGCTACGTGAGCGCCTTATGGTCCGTTTCCAACACGAATTCCCGTCCCAGGAGGTAGTAGCGGAGGGAATCCAGGGCCCACTTTACTGCCAGACATTCCTTCTCAATGGTGGAATAGCGGGTCTCTCGGGGATAGAGTTTGCGGCTGACGAAGGCGATGGGATGGCGATCAGTCGGGGGCCCCTGAAGCAACACCGCACCAAGCCCTTTATCGGAGGCATCAGTCTGCAGAACAAACTCCTGCTGGAAGTCCGGACAGTGGAGCACCGGATCGCTGCTTAAGGCCAGCTGTATGTCTCTGAAAGCAGCCCTGGCTTCCTCTGTCCAAAGCAGTGCGTTTGGGCCCCGACGACTGGTCATGTCTGTAAGCAGAGACGCTCTGGCAGAATAGTTAGGGATGAACCGGTGGTACCAACCTGACATGCCCAGGAAGGACCTCAGTTGTTTTCTTGTCTGGGGGAGGGCGCAGGACTGAATGGCCTCCACCTTTTTGACTTGGGGCCTTACCAGCCCACCTCCGATGACAAAGCCCAGGTACTCAGTCTCCGTCTTCGCGATGGCACACTTAGCCGGATTCACCGTTAAGCCTGCTCTCCGGAGACACTCAAGGACCGCTTTTAAATGTCGCAGATGATCTTCCCAGCTTTTGCTGTAAATAACAATGTCATCCAAATATGCAGAGGCAAACCGTGAGAGGCCATTCAGTACCTTGTCCATCAGGCGCTGGAACGTGGCCGGAGCCCCGTGAAGTCCGAACGGCATCACCCTGAAGTGGTAGAGGCCCCACGGTGTCTTAAACGCCGTCAGCTCCCTGGACCTATAGGAGAGTGGCACCTGCCAGTAGCCTTTGGACAGATCAATGGTTGTGAGGTAATTTGCTTTGCCTAGTTTCTCAATCAGATCGTCGATTCGCGGGGTTGGATATGAATCGAACTTGGAGACGGAGTTGAGATAGCGGAAGTCAATGCAAAACCTGATTGTGCCATCCTTTTTTGGGACCAGTACGATTGGATTGCACCACTCGCTCTGCGACACCTCAACCACCCCGAGAGCTAGCATTACCTCCACTTCCCTTTTTAGTGGTTCCAGGAGTCTCTCGGGTATGCGATAGCTCATACGTTTTGGAGTTGCGTCTCTCTTTAGGGTAATATCGTGGACTATTACCCTGGTATATAACATAAGTTCAGACCCTCCGACTCCATTTCCCTCCACTGTGGGGCATTATCCAATTGAAAATAAAATCTAATTGACCTCAGTTGCGTTGCCAAGTAATACCAAGTTATGTTGGGAAATTTCAGTCCTCCCTTATAATAAGGCATCTGTAGCAGGGACAGTCGGATCCGAGCTTTAGCATTATTCCAAATAAATCCCCTAAACAACTTTTCAAT
This sequence comes from Brachionichthys hirsutus, assembly GCF_040956055.1. Classification (NCBI taxonomy): domain Eukaryota; kingdom Metazoa; phylum Chordata; class Actinopteri; order Lophiiformes; family Brachionichthyidae; genus Brachionichthys; species Brachionichthys hirsutus. The sequence continues at coordinate 1,775,740 of NC_090910.1, forward strand.
CTTTCCAAAAAAATCAGTTGGCAGTGCAATGGCACGTTATGAAATATATACAACATTTTGGGGAACATATTGATTTTGATAACACTAATTCTGCCAATCAAAGACAAAGGCAAAGACATCCACCTATCCACTAATCCTGTCATGTCATTCATTAGAGATTCATAATTATCTCTGACTATCAAATCCAATTTACGCCCAATTTCTATACCTAAATATGTAAAGTAATCCACGACTTTAAAAGATGAAACTTGTAGGGATGGATTTTTAGCCTCCTTCTCGTCAAGTAAAATAATAGAGGATTTAGTATTGTTAATTGTATACCCTGAGACTTTACCAAAAGCATTTATCAGATCCAGTAGAGATGGAATTGACTTGTACATATGCAAAACGAACACGATAACATTGTCTGCATACAAAGCAACCTTGTGCTCAGAATTGAGAGAAGATATTCCATCTATTTCTGTATTTTTCCTGATGGCTATTGCGAGAGGTTCTATTGCTGAAGTGAAGAGAAGGGGTAATATAGGGCAGCCCTGCTCTTCTGTATACTTGTTTAGAAAAACAAATGTTGTACCTCCCTTGCTTGTTAATTTTATGTTTTATTGGTTGATTTTATCTGTTGTTTTTATGTTTTTTTATACTCTTGTGCACTTTGACGTTTTCTTTCAAATATAAAGTGCATTCAACATAAAATGTATTATTATGATGTTGCTCACATTTGTCCGAGGGTCTGCTCAAGGAGTTTGTGTGTTTGCTCAGACACACGAAAACTTATCCAGAGGGAACATTGCTCACCACTGTCTTGTAGACCTTTCCCTTCGTCCTTGCTGACACTCTATCAGAGAGCACACCTGATTCGTTCTCCTACCCTCACCTATGGTCGACCACGAGCTTTGGGTAGTGACCGAAAGAACGAGATTGCGGGTACAAGCGGCTGAAATGAGTTTCCTCCGTAGGGTGGCTGGGCTCTCCCTTAGAGATAGGTTGAGAAGCTCAGTCATCCGGGAGGAGCTCGGAGTAGAGCCGCTGCTCCTCCGCGTTAGGAGGAGCCAGATGAGGTGGCTCGGGCATCTGTTCAGGATGCCTCCTGAACGCCCCCCTGGTGAGGTGTTCAGGGCACGTCCCGCCGGGAGGAGACCACGGGGAAGACCCAGGACACGCTGGAGAGACTGTCACTTCCTGTTTGCTTGCTTTACGAATTGTTTGTGTTGTCTGCTCCTGCTCTGTCTTGCTATCACTTCCCTATCCATCTCCTTGTTTCTGGCTCGCCTCCTACCTGCCATTCTCTCTCTCTCTCTCTCTCTGTCTCTCTCTCGACCCAGCCGGTCAGACAGATGGCCGTCCACCATGAGCCTAGGTTCTGTCCAAGGCTTCTTCCTGTTAAAGGGAAGTTTTTCCTTGCCTCCGTTGCTCATGTGGGTCAAGTTGGGTTCTGTGTTTCCCTACAGGTCTTTTCCTGCTAATCCTGTAAAGTGCCTTGAGATAACTTTATGTTGTGATCTGGCGCTATATAAATAAAACTGAGTTGAATTGAATTGAATTGAATTGAATTGTCTTTTTGCTCTCGGCATAGATCTGTATTTTAAATGTGTGTGAAGGAGGCACGTCGTACATTGTTCTAATCCGCTGACTCAGCGGCACGGTTACAGGTTGTTGCTGCCATCGATGACACGGCTGAATTGTCTGAGGCATTTTGTGAGCCTTAGCGTCGGATTCTGTTTCACGCAACTAAAAAGGTTGACCAAGGTTAACTCGGTCTACAAAGTCACATGGGCGTGACTTCGTGGACCCAAAATTGCCTTGTATATGGAGAATGTTTGATGACGAAGACCTCGGACTCTGGATGGCCTTTCAAGTTTGATGAAGGCTGCTTCGTCGACCGCTCTCTCCCTCTGCCTGTCTTCACTTAGCTAAGATGTGTCCATTGTTATCTTCAACAATGGACACATTGAAGATAACCCAACACTGGGTCTACACATTGTAGATGTGACACACGTAAAGACAGAGGCACAGCCTTTAGTGTAACTGGTGAATCTTTAATTCTGCAAATGCAATAAAAGTATATTAGTAGTGGCGCTATCTGCCTCGCGCTGTCACCTCGCCTCCACTGCGCACTAACTGCGCATGCGTGTCCTAACTAGTCTAGCATCTAACAGTTATTTATCACTGTTACAATCATTGAGGTATCACATAAACATATACCGTATAACAGGAATCACGTTGTAAAACAATTAATCTACCGAACATAGTTCGGTCGAGACACCCGTCGGTTGCAGAGGCTACGGTAGCTGCTAACAGCAGGAGCTAACGGTACTTAGCATTCACTTTTAATACAGAACAACAATCTTACAACGCAAGATAATTATATACAAAATGTCTTGAACGAGTCCATTCTAGTGCTATCCAACATGTGCTTATGTACTGAACCCACCTGCAAATGCAATAAAAGTATAGTGGCGCTATCTGCCTCGCGCTGTCACCTCGCTTCCACTGCGCACTAACTGCGCATGTGTGTGACGTCACCGGATGCGCTGCGGAGTCCGTCGGTGCGCCACTACTGCCACTTACTGGTGGAGACTGGGATAACACCAGAACGTACTGTTCAGTCAGTCTGCATGCACAATGACAATGAAAACCAATAAAATAAAAATATTGGGGGGTGCCTTTTCTAACTGAAATAGTCATGCGTGCCACATAGACAACCCAACACTGGGTTGGGTCGTCTACCTGTGGACTCCCCACAATGAACATGTCTGGGCTGTCCTCCCTGCAGTGAACTGCATACGCTGCACCAATTCAACACATTTTCAAATAAAAATAATAATTAAAAATAAAGCCGCAAGCGGCGTCAAAGGCCCTCGCGGGCCGACGAGTACCGTGGCGGAGGTTGAATACAGATGTTTGACTCGCTGCGCTCGTCAACTAGTGTTTGTTTGTGTTTGAAGGCGGGCTGCGACCGACTGATTGAGGTCGAGGACATGAGAATCATGGCTTGTAAACCAGACCCCGTGTGTGTCTTCACTTACGTCCAGTCCCTCTACAAGCACCCACGAAGGTTTGAGTGACTGAATGCTCAGGGTCTGCAGTCTGTCGGTTCTCTTCGTTCAACGTTTTCCTCCACCTCTCTAACTGAGCTTGCATTGAGCGCTTTTAGAGTCCGGCGGTGCTCCCTGGAGGTGGATGAGTGGACATGTAGGAGAAGAGCCCGCTGCTCAAAACACAGGGAGCAGACAGAAAGAATACTGCGTAGATGTGTCCTTCAATAAAGATGGTGTGATTGTGTGTGTGTGTGTGTGTGTGGTTTAAGTGGGCCTTTAACTGTGTTTGATCCATCGTGATTATAATTGCACATGATTGAAAGTGAGTGTCTCTATTAACCGATATTATTGCACCAATATAGAAAAACGTTTACTGCTGTGACTGAATCACTAAAGTGGTAATAATGAAGCAGTGTATTGATGAAATATTATAGGAAATAAAATCAAGTGCTTTTCAATTGCTGTTTTTGTGTGATATTGTGTAACTCATTCATTCATTCATACATTCATTCATTCATCTTCCGAACCGCTTTGTCCATTACCAAGTCACGGGTCCTGCTGGAGCCTATCCCAGCAGTCAACAGACGCGAGGCGGGGTTACACCCTGGACACGCCGCCAGTTCATTGCAGGGCAACACACAGATAGACAATCATTCACACACACACACACACCTACTTGCAATTTAGTGTAACCAATTCACCTAATTTGCATGATTTTGGTGGTGAACCCACGCAGACACGGGGAGAACATGCAAACACATGCAAACTCTTCACAGAAAGGCTGCAAGTTGGATTCAAGCCTTGCTGTGATGCAACAGCGCTAACCCCTGCACCACCGTGTCACCCTTGTGTAACTCAGATTTCATTAAAGATATGGGTGACAAAATCAATACACCTAAATGTGGACATGTGTTGCTCACTGCACTCAAAGGACTTTTACTTTTATGCCTTATAATGAAAAAGAACAGATGAAACAGACTAATGGAGAGAGTAGAAGGGTGGGGGGGTAGAGGAAGAGAGTGAGGGAACAATAGATGAAGTGATAGATGCAGGAGAGGGATTGAGTCACAGAAATACACACATCAGCTGTCATGAAAATATTACAAATCAACAGTATTATTATTACCGTATTTTCACGACCTTATGACGCACCTGGTGATTCGCCGCAGTCTCATTAACAGCTGATTTTTCGGTATTTCAAACATACAAAGGACGCGCGGATCAAAAGGCGCCGGCATGACAGGTGCGCAAAATAAAGCAGGAGCAAAACTGAGTTTGGTACTCACATCTTTAATCGTCATCAATCAAGCAAGCATACTAGTGCGCGTTTTAAAAAATAGAGCCGGAGCAAAACAGAGTCATTAATCAAACCCATCAAAGTCCTCATCCTCTGTTTCTGTAGTGAACAGCTGCGCTAGATCTCCGTCAAACATGCCGGCCTCTTTCTTCACTGTCGGAGTCTCTTTCCGTTCCGTGCCGTGCCGTGCGGCGCCTCGGAAACGAAGCCGGCTTCTACGAAGGCTCGAACAACGATGCTAGCAGACAGTTAGCCGAAGCAGCTACAATCCAGTCAAACGGTGGCGCTGCGCTGCCTTCCACTCTGAGTGAAACTGTGTTCTCCTGTTATCCAGCACTCCCACGCAGCCCGCAGTTTAACGTTGCGCGGTTGGAGTTCTTTGGTTAATCCACCGGGGATGATGATAATAAGATAGCTTGCTAGTTAGCCCGTTAGCGCGTTAGCTAGCTTCACTCCGGTTTAGACCGTATCGGTGAGATCGCCGCGCACGGAGTCGCTGATCACAGGAGCCGGGCTGCTGCAGGTCGTCTTCTTGCTTCCTCCTCTTCCTCCATTGATTCATTAATGCTGGATTCTCTCTCCGCTGCTCTATTCCCGTGTTCTGCTGCGGGACCGACAGCCTCAACACGCCATAATAGTTTACTATGTGTTGTGTATCACTCCGCGAGGCGCCTGACTGAGTCCGCCTTACAACAACAAATAGGCCGCGCGGACCAATGGACGCGCGGCCTATTTTGAAAAAAATCTAAGACTTTTAGGCGCGTCCTATAGGTGTGAAAATGATGATGATGATGAATATATTTATTAGATAGAATGTTAGAGTACAAGTACAGTCACACAGTAGCATGTATTACAGTACAAATAACGTCAAACATCCTGTCTAAGAGGAGCATTTCAAAAAAGCCCTTGCGGGCTTGTTTCCGTTGAAAGTCCTTCGTACATAATAAGTCCTTCGTACATAATAATAATACATAAATACGGTATATACAGGAATAATAATAAAAGCTGCATGTTTTCAGAGGCGGGAGGAAGCTGGAAACCCCGGAGAAAACCAATGCAGGCACGGGGAGAACATACAAACTCAACACAGAAAGGACTTGAACTCAGAACCTTCTTGCTGTGAGGAAAGAGCGCTACACAATACGCCTCCATGCTGCCTCCAGTTAACCTCCCGCCAAGCCGAAGGCTATGGAATCACCTGCGTTGGTTTCTTTGTCTGTCTGTTAGCAAGATAACTCGGATCTTGATGAAATTTTAATGACATTTTGGGAATGTTGGCAGGATTTTTTTTATTTTATTTTGGTGATGATCCAGAAGAAATTCTAGATTATGAATCACTTTGAATTAACATTGCAGTCAATGAACTTTCAAAATGTGTTATCTTGGCTGATTATTGCCTAATGTTTATGGAATTTGACACAGTCATGTAGGGGGGTGGGGGGAGCTCTTTCATGCCACCGAATTTCATCCAGATCGGATCCTGATTGCGGATAAGATTTTTCCAAAAAATAAGGTACACATTGCGTATAGCAGAATTACGGAAAAACTGCTCAATAGATCTTGAAAAAAACAAACAATCTTTGATCCCATTAAATTTTGAGAGTGAGCCAGATACAAAACAATCTAGATGTTTCATTTACTTCCAATGGAGGCTTTTTCAAAAAAAATCACATCTTGTCAAATATGCATTCAATTCACTCACCAAAAATAATAAAGGGGTCTGACATGAACTATTATGAAAAATGTCTTCTGGATCTGATGAAATGAGGTCTAAAAAAAATATGACATTTTAACATTTAACCCATTTATGGATTCAAAAATCAGTTAAAATGCATCAACTCTGATTCACTTTGACATTTCATGTTTGGTGTTTAAAGACACCAAGAACAATCTAGAACCTTTTGATGATGATCCAGATCACCATGTGGACGGTGTAGATCCAGTTAGGAGGGGAACGAGCAGCTTGGGGGAGGCCCGCGTCTCTCTCAGAGCTTTTCTCGTTCATTCATTTTCTTAACCGCTTCATCCTAAATCCGGGCATGGGATCTACTGGAGCCTATCCCAGAAGTCTATTGGTGAGAGGCGGGGCACACCCTGGACAAGCTGCCAGTTCATCGCAGGGCGACACAGAGACAGACAAGCCTTCGTGCAAACACTCACACCTACAGACAACTTGGCTTCACCAATTCACCTGAGTTGCATGTCTTTGGTGATGGGAGGAATCCGGAGAACCTGGAGAGAACCCACGCAGACATGGGGAGAACATACGAAAGCTTCACTGAAGGGCCCCAATTTGCATTTGAACCTGTGACCTTCTTGCTGAGAGGCAACTCCTCAAGCCACCGTGCTGCCCCTCGCTTATTATATTAGCATTTCTACGCTAACCACTTTTTAGTGAGGCAAGGTACTGCACAGCTACTCAATCCTATTCATAATTATGAAAATACGTGGAAATCTCTGTGTAGTTTTAATAGAGAGAACTTTAGGTCCTGCGAGTGTAGCAGAGCACACATGAACAATGAAAGGGTTTTCTTCAGTCATTGTGAAATGCCAGAGGAGAATGTCAGAACCTTCTGCAGGCCTTCGAGTCACCATCCTTAAGCTCCTGGATGAGACGGAAGGGCAGAGCGGAATCTCACACCTCTCGCAGCAGCAAGCCATCCTGCTCTTGTGCTTGCTGAGCCAGTCGAGTCATGCTTCTTTACCTTTGGCTCTAAATGCCGGCTGCACACACACTCCATACATCCGAATGCATGGTCAACCTACAGGAAGCCATGTTGATTATCCAAATATGCCAAGTGGAATTAACCGTTTAGGAAGTAATCCCATCTGCACTTGTGCACGCGGTTTGCACGTGACCAGATCATGACAGTAAATTATCTTGGGCTGATGTGGTGAATATGGAAATCATTTTCCTTTCATCCCGCTGGGCCTGATGCGTTTCCTGGGGTAAACATAAAATGTTAAAAGGTCAAAGAAAGCTTTCCCCTTCAGGATGAACTCTATGACACCCCCGCCCAAACTTAGACACACACATGCACCAATTCTGGCCCTTATCAGTCCGCTTCCATTCTGAGTGACACTCAATTTGAAGTGTCAGTTCTGGATGCGACGGCGCCAGTCCCAGGTGACAGTTGGCGAAGGGAGAGGATAACATTGCAGAAGCTCATGGATGCACTTTTGTCCATCATTGATTCATATTGACAGACTCCATCAGCAGCCTGCATGAGCCCACTGATACTGCATGGGCCTTTTTACTGCTATAGCACTTCTGCATGTTCTTTGTAGCGATCCATAAAGGTGCGGTACAGCTGGAGTGCTGTAAAATAAAGTCATTCCTGAAAGGCTGTAGTAGCTGTAAGTAGTACTCGTAGGTAGTACAACAGTCTGCAGCTAAGGGCCACAATTCATCACCAATATTTAGTTTATCAGTCATTGACCAACAGAAGAAAGTATTGTCTGGGAGTAATCCAAGTAAAGTCATGCAGGAAGTACTGTAAGTGACATGCAAGAGCATTTTGACTGATTTTCAGGGCCCACAGAATATTGTTTCCTCTGTAAACACCAAACTGACCACATGAAAGATTAAAGTCTCTTCTTTCACCAGAAAAAAGTGTGTTCCAGCAGTTCTGACCAAAGAAACTGTGAAAATGAGAATTTTGTGAAAAGAAACACATCAACACGCCACGCTAATATTTATTGTTTTAGTGACACTGGGAACATCTGGACAGTGAATCCCTGATATAAAGCAACACAACAACACTGAGAGGCTTCTGATGGTCAAATAACAATTTATTTACGACTATAGGAGTGAACGTCTCGATTTGATATGAACGTATGTTGGTTTTTTTCACTGTCATGACCGTGCCAGATCTGGCGAGCTCTGCAGTTGAGGGGATGCCTGGGGGGTTATAATTACAACAGCCTTGTGTTACGCCCCGTTGGCGGGGAAAATAACGTGAGAATAGCGTGAAAGAAATCCAAGAAATCAGTGTATTCTCCCGAATCCTCTCCCAGGGACACACAATCGATCGCTGTGCAGCACAACACAACTTATGCACCTGCATTTTCACAACAGATAAATCAAAGTAAGACAAATATAACATAAAGTAAAACAACTATCTAAACTAAAACTGTTTCTGTTGTCATTCACATACCTGCAAAACAAAAGGTTTCAAACAGAACCAATGATCATACATTTAACTTCTCACTCAAAACTCTTCACACCCGGGACACAACTTCAGGACCTCAGGACGGCGCTACAGGTTGAACAAGAGCAGGACGAACACACTCAGGGACAGTTTGGACAGCTCTGAACAACAACCAGCACGAAACATGTGAAGGTAAACGATGGGTTACAAATCAAGTGCAATACCGCCGCCCCCCCGACCTCATGTGCAATTACTAAATGCGAAGTACTGGACAATCTCTCTGCATGCATGATTTATCACTTTCAATTTGTGTTGTTTTTTCTACTGCTATTTTAATTTTATGTTGTAACTTAGCACCAAATGGAGCAGCACTCCTAATATCCCCGATGCAATGACAATAAAGGCTTTCTATTCCATTTCTAAAATATATAAAGACAATTAAACACTGGTATTAATGAATTATCACTTTAAAACATAATATCCTTGATCTATTTATCACACTCAACACCGTAACCACAACACAATCCCATCCAACACAGACGTCGCCCCCGACGTCTCAACCAGCAGGTGAGTAATCTCTGAAAACATTTTCCGACCATATAATGTCCTGAGATCAATCATACAACAGTCCTCATACATCGCTCAACTTATTCATAGTCCAGGACCAGGAGTGTGTGTATTAGCCAGTGACGTGCGGTGAGGTTCATGTCTGGTGAGGCACAGTCAGATTTACAAATAAATGTACCTACAGCTTGTTCATTATTTGATTGGCAACATTTAACGTGCTTTGTTTACAAACTCGTACCAGCATTTTTTACATATCGTCACAAACCTGGCTCATCAGTTTATGACAAAAAGGGGAGACCACACATAATCTCCGTATTTATAAAAGATTTATTCAACTCTGTGTATCAGTGTGCGTGCAGCGTTGAACGTGTGTGGACGCATGTGTTGATCAGGTAAAGTTTAACTGACGTTTGACTGTTAAACATATGCTGTGAGATGTGCGTGTCCATGTGTGTGTGTGGACGAGGGTTTGTGTGTGTGTCCACCTGGGGCGTGCTCCCCTCCCCCCGGGAGCGAGTGAGTGGGTGAGAGAGAGGACGAGGAGACAGAGATATGCGAGCGATAGCGGAGAAAAATGAGTTTCAGTGCAAGTAAAATAAAAAATCATAAAATATATAATATAATATCACTGATATTATATGACTTATATTTTTAATAATACAAACACATGATTTTTATATGACGACAGGCGAGGCTGTGCCTCACTTGCTCCCCTGACTATGCGTCATTGACACACATGTACTGTTTTACTCCTGCTCACCTTCAATCCACTCTTTTCTCGAGCTGACTGCTACGGACTAACGTGAACGGACCCCAGAAAGCAGAGAACAGAGACAGTACGATCGTTGAATTGATCATTTACTGAAAAAAATTCAACACAAAAAACAACAACCTGGAGCTGCGCACAGGACGACAGGCGGCTGGAGCTAAACGTAATACATAGAACCAAAATACACAGCCGAGAGAAAAACCAAAAAACAAGCTCTACAAACAGGGGGTGACTGGCTGGTGCCGCAAAGAAGAAACATAAGACCCAGCCACAAGTGAACAATTTACTCACAACAAAAGACACTACACACAACCTGGGCGAACGAACCAGCTGCGGTCAACATGGGCGAGGCGAGGATCAGAGACGGGGAGTGGCAGAGGGACGTTCTGCACAACCGGATGAAAAACACACAATAGTCTGACAGGGAAATGTGGGTGGAGCAGAGGTTATGAGGGCTGGTGGTGATTGTGAGGATCTGTGTCAGGTGCGTCTGGGGTGACGAACAGAACAGGTGTGAGTGATAAGGGAATTAACAAAACACACCGACGTTACCCTCACACGGACCTCCACTTCTCTAGCTTCTCCTCTACCTGCTCCCTGCTCTCACTGCAGATCACAATGTCATCTGCAAACATCATATTCCAAGGAGCTTCCTGTCTCACCTCATCTGTTACTCTATCCATCACCATGGCAAACAAAAAGGGGCTCAGAACTGATCCCACCTCTACACTAAACTCCCCTGTTACTTCTACTGCACACTTCACTGCTGTTGTACCATGCTAATATGTATTGCTTGAGCGACACCAGAAACATCCGAACCGTGATTTCCTTCTTTTTTTCTCTCCTTTTTCTTGCTCTTTTCTCCTATACCTTGTCTGCATTCGTGCTCAACAGTGACAACGTACATAACGTCAGTCACTGTTAGAGTTTTATGCATTTTTATTTTTATTGTAATTGTGACCGTCACCTGCCCTCTTGGCAGACTAGCCTATTTATATTTTATTAGATTATATCCCTTTCATCCATCCAACCATAACCAAGAATTATACCAAAACACCAGGTTCTCACCAGTCTCTAGGGAATAGTCTGGATCATCAAGGTCTCACGAGATCTGAGGAAGAAGAGGGAGAGCATAGTGAGAGTCACACGTTGCACGTATTATGTGTCTTTTTAATTTATTGTTATTTTGCATCTGTGGAGTAATTTATTCTTATTTTATTGGTATTGTATGGCATGCCGTTCAGGAACTTATTATATATATATAAAAAGTGAAGTTTGAGAATATGGACCAAACTCCGATATATATATATATATATGTATATACACTATACACTTGAATGATTGCTGACATTATCACGGCGCTGCTGCGATCTTGCTTAATAGACGAGGATCACTCTGAGCGAGTCAGCTCGAAATCTAGTGTCTGCAATCCTCAATAACGAGGAGATAATTGACGCCCTGGTGAATGTGTACTGGTAACTGTATTCAATACTGAGGATGGAACTGCCGGGTTGGATGGTGGCGGTGGGGGCTATGTGTGTGTGTAGCGGGGGGTGTTGGAGGCAGTGCCCTGGGGGTTGTTTTCGGGTTGCTGTGGCGGCTTGGGGTGATCTGGGGAGCTCGTTCTGCCGTTGTTGGGCCCGGGATGACTGCCCCTTTCTTAGGTGGAGGTTTCATGCATGCCAGGTCCATCACTCCACCTTAATTGTAAAAATGGAACCTACCTTTTACTGGCTTTGTCACGTACCCAGAGGTTATGGCTTCTTACAGATTCCTTATGAAGATGATGTCTTTGCATTTCAATGGCGCTTGTTAATGGAGTAACGGCTGACTGTAGTGTCACTGTGCACTTGAGTACGGGCAGTATACTAATGATGGTGTATTTATACCTTTTCTATACAAGGCTTACATCTGTCTGCACAAATCAGTTGGTCATAGTAATGCTACCTGCATTATTATTAAGATATATGAGGTGCAATTTTCCTTTCAACTCACTGTTGCTATATCAGAAATGTACCTTGAGTGTGCCGTCCTGTTCGGCAGTGAGTGAGTGGGGGGGATTTATTCATGTGAGGAGGAGGAATGCAGCATCGCAGTCTGTGGGGGGGGCCTCTGGGCAGGATTAAGTGGTTACTGTCAAACGCACGTGGTGCTATTTGTGCCCTGGAGATGTCTGGAAATGAATGGCTCATCAGCAGGATGCTTTGGTCAGGATGCCTTTTATGGATGAGAGCATGAGTATGAGTATGAGTGTGTGTGTGTGTGTGTGTGTGTTCCCATACTCACACATACTTGCTTTCAGCCTCAGAGAAGCTTATCTGTTTCCATCATATTGTGCCCTCAAAACATCAACCTTCACTGGCTTACCTTACCAGGCCGTAGCCCCCCCACGGAGACACAGTGGAGATTACATGAATCAAGTTGAGTAGAGTGGAGTTGATTTGTCACATGCACGTGCCACATATACCATGGTAATTGCGTCGTCGACAGCCGCTGATGGATGAGTCTCGTTCGCTTGCATGTTCAATAGCTCATTTGCTAAAACAACAACAACAATGCTGTTAAAACAGGTATGACAGTGTTTCCAAACGTGTAGATATATTCTTTAACAATAAATAATGTGTTTGTGAAACTAAAAATTCACAAAGATCCATCTCTGAACAGAGGAGGAGGATTAAGACACCATCTATCAGCCACTCCCAGAACCCACAACAGGCATTCACACCTGAGTGCAATTCGCCGTGGACGCTCGTATGAGGGTGGGAGGGACAAGCCTCCCTCGTGAAGGTAACAGGGTAACAGACTTTAGTGTCTTGGTGGTTTTGGTTATTTGTTTATTTTCTAGAATAGAATAGAATAGAAAGCCTTTATTGTCATGGCATAGTAGCTACACAATGAGATTAGGAGTGCGGCTCCGTCTGGTGTCTAATAACAACATAAAATGCAAATGATAACGGAACATTCAAGTACTTTCTGCTAACTATGTGGACTCTCTACTGTCATTTAGAATTAAAGAAGCCTCTAGATTGAGAGGTGCAAATGTCCTCACCAATCTTAAGCAAGTGCAGTTGACTAATGTTCTTTTTTTTTTTTTTGCTCTTCTTGTTTTACCGTGACCTGGATAACTGAGAAACTACACAGACATGTATTTTCAGACAGTAACTCGGACATTTGTGTTGATGAATTACATTAAATCCCGATGTGGTTTGTCTGACCTGTAACCGACCTACATGAAGATCAAAGTAGTCGGCAGCAGTGATCGCATCCGAGTTGTCGTAAGCAAAGATTAAAAGACAATGTCGATGCAGTGTCGCCAGCTCCCTTTTCATATGATAGTATAATATAATATAAGCACGTTTAAAATAACTTTATGAAATTATTGTTTTACTTATCAGATCAATATATAATTCAGATTTTGCTACAGAGCATTTCAATTGCAGATTAATCCAAATTATTTGCTATTTTTCAATGATTTATGCTTTTTTGACTAAAAAAGAAAAACTAATTACAGCAATCAAACACGTAGTGCAGTAAAATAGGCACTTGATTACGAACAAGCGTCGAGATGTGACTTGTCCTATTGATGTAAGCCTCCATCTCTGGGACAAGGCACTCGCAGGTGACGTGTTAGCTGTGTTGACATGACCTCAAAAGATGTGGCACGTTTTAGGTCAGGATCCAGTAATCTTAAATTTCCCACTCTGCACTGGTCCACACAGTTAATGGATTACAGGTGGTAATAATCTCATTTACTCTGAAAACTGACGTGAACACCTCAACAATATAATCACTGTTTCATCTCAGCTCCAAGATGCTAGAGTCGGAGCCTTAATAAAACACGTCCGTGTCCTAATATGCACTGAGAGCCGAGGAGCTGTTTACGTGCTCAGTCAGTCAGTCGTTGCTTATTGAGAAGTCAGTCTCACTTTTCCCATTTGAGCTGTTCCACAAGTGTTTGTGCCAGACTTTGTATTTTGTCACTTCAAGTTTGTTTATGTTTTGATAAAGGAAATCAAATGAATTCAGACGGCTGCCGGCGGCTCTACAGGGATTAGGAGTAGCTGGTGTAAAAGGCTGGAGTGTAATCTCAATGCTAATTGTCAAGCAGAGGCTCTGATTGCTAACTTGACTCTCTGATGGAATGGAGTGCATCTTCAGGCTGATTACATCTCTCAGGAGATGACGGTGTCCTGGGAGATCATGAGGCTGCCGCTGACAATTCTTTGAAGGTGGTTTATTGAAAGCATCGAGGGAATTACATGGTTACCTAAGATCAGTGGTTTCAAACAAAGTTTCCTCTAACATTTTATTTAGTATGTAGAGAAGCACAGAAAAGTTAAAAACACCCCAAAACACTGGCTGCGTTTACATGGATGCATTTAATAGGATTAAAAGCATGATCCGAATAAAAATGCTTCATGTACACACCCAATTCGGAAAGGTCTGACCCGCTCAAGCTCATTCCAATCAAGATTCTATCCTGATCGAGAGGGGTGGTTTATGCCGATTGATAAGCCGATCAGGGTGCATGAAAACACTTATTCCGATGTTTTTGTAAAAACCGTCCTTATGCGCATGTCTGTGACGTCGCCTACACGCTGCTGGATTAGTGGCTTTAAAACCGACATGATCAAAAACAAAAGTGCGATCTGGAGGACGCAGTGCAGCTCCATTTGGAAGAGTTAACGCAAAGTAACAGCGCAAATGGGAAAAATGCGCGAAATAGCGCTAGCGTTTCAAGCCCAAGAAAAGGGCGGAGCCATGTTTTGTTTACAACAGAAGTCACTACGGCTTTTTCTACTACTATTTCCAGTATATTTGGTAAAATTGCGCATGTCAAAATAATTTATTCCAATTAAAAATTTGATGCATGAACACGCAAGTCCTGATCGGATCAATATTTTTGGGGTCCATGAACACAGTGCATCCGATCATAATTTTAATCCGAACGCTGATCGGATAAAATACATTTTGTCCATGCAAACGCAGCCACTGATAGAGAATCAGACACTAAATATGTTGTGATGAAATGCACATGTACAACGCGAGTCTCCGCATCATGTGTTTCTGTCTCAAGTGGTCCGACCTAATTTCCTTGTTCCATGTGCAGATAAACACACAGACATGTCCAGGCGATGTCTGCAAGCAGCCACCATTTGTTTCACACAAAAATTACATTCAATGGGTGAAAAAATAAAGCGTCATTAATTGTTCCATGTATTTGATTCATGTGGCATCAAAATGATCATCTAAAATGTGATTATTATGAAGGAAATGTGTTCAAACTCTCCGACTGAATGTTGGTAGGGTACCAAGCCTAATGGACCAGAGAAGCCAGGCGGGTTCTGTCACAACATTTTCACAATGAAAGAAACAGCTTATTCTGCAGCACTCTATCCCAAATTTACAAGAAAATACAAAATATTTAGAATTTACTGTAGCTATTTTGTTTGACATTATTTTTATTATATGACAGCAAATTTGCTGAAATATTGCATATACTGGTTGCAGCTTTAGATTACATCATTCCTGGCTCTATTTACAACTGGACCACACTTGGTGCTTTTCTAAACTTTCATGGTGCCCAATGTGCTCAGAAATTTGTACCATTGCAGCTGCTGGAAGCATCAATTGGTGAGACGGTGAGAAGCTTGAGTTCTACTGGGATAAAATGACACTGGTTTAACTTCATGTTTATGAGGAGGTTAATGCAGCTTTATTGGTAGCACGGGTAGTGCGGTTAGCAGGAATTAACGTAGCATTGCCAGTTTCTCCTTTGAACCGGATGAAGAATGAGAAGACAGTTGGCCCGGACGACATATCTGTGGAGGTATGGATGTTTCTAGAAGCTGCAGAGTGTTTAACGGGGTTGTTTAATACAATCCTAGAAGATGCCAGAGGCATGGAGGAGAAGGGTGCTGGTGCCCATTTTCAAGAAGAAGGGAGATATACTGAGTTGTGGGAACTATAAAGCTGATGAGTCATACAATGAAGTTATGGGAAAAGGTAGTTGATGCTAGACTAAGGACAGAAGTGAGTAATTGTGAGCAGCAGTATGGCTTTATGCCGAGGAATACACAATTTTAGCGTTGAGGCTAGCAATGGCGAAGTACAGGGAAAGTCAGAAGGAGCTGGATTGTGTCTTTGTAGATCTAGAGAGAGCCTAGGACAGGGTTTCCAGAGAGGAACTGTGGTACTGCATGAGGACATCTGGAGTGGTGATGGATAGACTAACAGATGAGGTGAGACAAGAAGCTCCTTGGAATAGAATGTTTGCAGATGACATTGTTTTTGCAGTGAGAGCAGATAGAGGAGAATCTAGAGAAGTGGAGGTCTGCTCTAGAAAAGAGAGGAATGAAGTTGAGCAGCAGTAAAACAGAGTACCGGTACATGTGTGTAAATGAGTGTAAATGAGAAGGTCCCTGGGGGGGGGGGGCAGTGAAGTTACAAGTAATAGACGTAAAGAAGGTCGTAAAGAAGGTCATCACCTAGTCACCTTCAAGGAATTGGACGTTTTGGAGACAAGGCCAGAGAGACCAGACTTTGATGGTTTGGACATGTCCAGAGGAGAGACAGGGACTATATCGGTAGAAGGATGCTGAGGATGGAACTGCCAGGGAACAGGACTAGAGGAGTAAAATTGTGATCGGATGCACTGTGTTCGTGGACCCTAAAAATATTGATCCGATTAGGATTTGCGTGTTCATGCATCACACTTTCGATCGGAGTACATTATTTTGACATGTGCAATTTATACCAAATATCCCGGAAATAGTAGAAGAAGAAGCCATAGCGACTTCCGTTGTAAACAAATCATCGCTCTTCCAAATGGAGCTTCACTGTGTCCTCCAGACCGCACTTTTATTTTTGATGGTGTCGATGTTAAAGCATCGTAGGACACCCAGCTACGTGTTTGTCGCAGACACCGAACAAATTATACCTCCCGCTCGCCGTGTCTTTCGCTCGCTCGGCTTAAACTAGCTTCCGGGAATCGCACCAGCGCGTGTAGCCGACGTCACAGACATGCGCAGTAAGGGCGGCTTGTACCGATACTTCGGAATAAGTGTTTTCATGCGCCCTGATCGGATCACAAATCGGTGTAAACCACCTCTCTTGATCGGGATAGAATTGTGATCGGATCGAGCTTGATTGGGTCAGACTAATCCGATTTGGGTGTGTACATGAATCATTTTTATTCCGATCAGGATTTTAATCTGATTACATGTGTCCATGTAAACGCACCTTTGGTTGAATGCTGGCTAAACACGTAAGCAGCTTGAAGCTAGCCGCGCAAGTTTGCCTGCGGTGAGGAAGTATTCTGAAGTTAATGAGAAAAACATGGTGATTGAGGTGCTGTTCATTTTGATTTAAATATTCATATTTACTATTTCCTGTTGCACTAGTCCAAGTCCAAAATGAAAAAAAGTATTTTATTTATTCCTTTCATCCGGGAGGGGCTCGGAGTAGAGCCGCTGCTCCTCCGCGTTGAGGAGCCAGATGAGGTGTCTCGTACATCTGTTCAGGATGCCTCCTGAACGCCTCCCTGGTGAGGTGTTCAGGGCACGTCCCACCGGGAGGAGACCACGGGGAAGACCCAGGACACGCTGGAGAGACTATGTCTCTCGGCTGGCCTGGGAACGCCTCGGGATCCCCCCGGAAGAGCTAGAGGAAGTGGCCGGGGAGAGGGAAGTCTGGGCTTCCCTGCTTGGGCTGCTGCCCCCGCAACCCGGCCCCGGATAAGCGGTTGAAAATTGATGGATGGATGGACGGCTGGATGGACATACATACCAGTACATGCACAAAGTGAGTAAGGGAGAGAACTTAGTTCAAATTAAAGCCATTGGCCTTGTTTTAGTGTTCATTAACCTGTCAACTTTTCCAGGTTGAGCCCCATCTTACATTGAAAGTCAGCTGGGATACCCCCCCCCCCTTTCTTATCCCATCAGTTGAAAGGATGTTTCGGGATGATGACATCAATTTTCAAGATGATAATGCATCATAGAGCAAAAACTGTAAAAACCTTCCTTGAAGAAAGACACATAAGGTCAATGCCATGGCCTGCAAATAGTCCAGGACTGCAGCTTGGAACCACGACGAGGCTTCAAGCCGCAAAGCTGATCTGGCAACAGCAATCAGAGCAAGTTG
Source organism: Brachionichthys hirsutus (assembly GCF_040956055.1). Taxonomy (NCBI): domain Eukaryota; kingdom Metazoa; phylum Chordata; class Actinopteri; order Lophiiformes; family Brachionichthyidae; genus Brachionichthys; species Brachionichthys hirsutus. Next base: position 1,793,707 of record NC_090910.1, read on the forward strand.
GAGCCAGATTGGTGAAGACTTCTGTTTGTCCCTCATCGCCTGCCTCAGAGAGTGCAAGCAGGCATAAAAGCCAGAGGTGGAGCAACAAAGTACTAGTGGTGTGTGTGTGTGTGTGTGTGTGTTTTTAGTTTTTTATGATTCCATCATTTTTTCCTCAGAATTGATTTAAACTACCACAACTTTTTTTTCTTCTGGATTTCTTTTAGTGTTTCCATGAAGTTTCCATTTTAAATGACGACAGTTTTGTGGCATGTCTGTGCTTTTTTTTCTACAACGCTAAACCCCTGAATGGATGCCCTGGTGAGCCCATCCTTTTGGACAGGAGCTGTATTTGCCTAATAATAGCTTTGCCTCACTCTTTCACAATATGAACGTGTTGAAATCCACGTTCTCATTCAAATAGTCTGAAATACATTGATTACTTGAACTTTATTATCATCTTACTTCATCACGCATTTAAAGTACTGCAACATATATTTCAGTCAGCTTTCCAACAATGTTTCCATTCAGCGCTCTGATCTGTCAAAATCAGAATGACATCCATTGCAAGGAGCCATGCAGGGCATGCATTTTGCTGCGTGTGTGTGTGTGTGCGTGCGTGTGCGTGCGTGTCCGTGTCAGTGTCCTGGCTGATCGGGCTGTGCAGAGAGCTACGAGAGCTTGCTGTGTAATTGAAATGTCATGCGTACAGGAGAGGAGTTTGACTGAACGGGAGCCTTTAGCCATGCCCCAACGAGCCCACGACAGATGAGTAACAGTTTCCCCAATGAGAAGTGGCGTCCCCCAAACCAATTCCACCCCCCCCCCCCCCCATCCGCCTCCTCCTGCCTGGTCTGTCAGCCAGTCCCTGCCATTCTCCGTGACTCCTGCCTGTCCATCTGCAGTCTAACAGTGATTAACGATGGAGCATGGTCGATGTTGAAATGTTCAAATGAATGGTTGACTGAAGGCGTGCCGGTCCATTCATCATTTTGTATCTGAGGCTAAACTACTGTCTTATTTATGGCTGTAGTGAGCTTGACATTCAAATCCAGTCATGCAGGTGGCAAAGAGATTTCCAGGCAGAGACAATGCAACAGTTTTCTCACAGACCGCAGTGATTAATCAGACAGAGTGTGTTTGCTTGCATATAAAAGCTCATTACAGGGCTCTCTGCAATGAATACAAGTATCATAATATCTCAGATGGATTCTCTTCTGTCTGCCAAAATAAATATTATTTTAAAATTTGTCAGATGCTGCTTTATATCATCTTGTTCCATTGGTGGCTCAGCTGTTTCACAGTCACACATCTGGCACGAGGGTCTACTGCTGCCCCGGTTCACCTGAAGCTGCACTCCTGACTCGCAGCAAGCCGAGTGCCTTGACCTCAATGGTACCTTTACCTTAGTGACATTTACAAAATAAAATTTTCTTAATTATAGAATATTTTGTTGCTGTGGAAACGGCCAATCTAAACACAACATGATGGCAGGGGAAGAGATTTCCTTTCATGTCTTTCCCAAAGACACAGCGAGACGTGTCAAGTGGTTCACAGCCATCAGGATATGTAGCAAACAATTTATTAAAAGGTATGCAGGTAGGTATGTCATTTGACCTCGAGCCAAAGACACATTTTATGGCCCCAACCCTAACCCTAACCCCTAAACTTCCCTGAACTGTTGTTATTTTATATGCGCTTAGCGATGGGTTGTCAAATCCTTTATTTAGAGTAAACCAAATGAGCTTATTTTTGTACTATTATTATCTATCTGCCTCAGCTGTATTTATTTATATCTAGATCAAAGAACTTTGACTTCACAAAATTCGGTAATTTTCCTCCCAAGCTTGCAATAGTATATAAAAAATGCTGTAGCTCTCTAATGTGGACGCTCAGAGTTGTTGAACTCACCTTAAACACTTAGACGTCCTGTGCGGATGATAAGTATGATAAGGTGCATCGTTGATGCAGCACAGTAAACACTTTCCCTCAAACCACCTTTTAAGAACAAATCGTTTTATTAACCAGGAGCCTGCCATCTTTTCATCACAGTGGTGATAATATGGATCAGCTGTCCCCCTCTCCCTGCCCAGCATTCATTCTTTTCCCATTTTTTTCTTGCTCAGATACAGACACCTGCGTTTCAGCCTGCCTTCTACCAGTTCAGGCGGCCCTCAGGCTCAGCTCGCCACCGTGGATTATAGCTCTCTCTCACGGCTATCATGATTTTACACAAACAACATTTGTCAGCTCATTTATCACTGTGGCCCCTGGTTGTCCACTCTCGTCTATTCATCTACACTCTGTTTGTGCATCTGCGCCTCCAGGGTGAAAATTCATGCTACCTCCACGACTGAAAATAACCCCCAGAAGTCACTTTTAATATTTGCGTAAATCTGTAAATGTCAGCTGGAATAATTGATGCTTGACTGACTTGCTAACGGCCATTGTGTTTCTTGAAACTAGATAGAATAGAATAGCACTTTATTGTCATTACACACAGTGATGCAATGAAATTAGACAATCAGATGGGACTGGACCACCTTTAAGAGGACATTGTGCATTTCCATCATATAACTTTATGTAGATTATTCATCAATACACAAATATGATCCATTGTTCATGAGATGACAGGCTGAATGGGTCAATGAAGTCTATGTGAGACATGTCAACATAAATGAAGTGCTTATGTCACGGTTTAAATCAGAACAAAAAGGAAATTGTCGTGTTAAACAGCTGCTAATGCACTAGCTTTCATTTTATTTACTTTGATAAATAAACAAATACTTCTGACATTGAAATACTTTTTTACTGTTTCGGTCATGCAAAAATATTAGCATGGAAATAGTTAATTAGTCCCATTACTCAAGAGGATACATCAGCATTGTATTTATATATTTTTTTGTAAAATCATAATTTAGATTTCATCTGCACTTCTGGATCCAGTAAGACCAGAAGAAAGGTAAGAAGTCCGATGAGGTAATATCAGATATTCAAGCATTAAAGGACCGCCTATAGCAGCCGTTACTTTAAATCCAAGTTTGTATTTATTTATTTTAATTCATTCATTTATTTATTTGACCAATGTCTTTGTCCAATGCACCTTCCTTTTTGCATTTCGCAGCCTTAGCAGATTCTCTCAGCCTTCTCTGTGTTTGGGGCCATTAGAGCACATTAAGGAGTCTGTGATAACATCTACTGTAGTTTCTTCTTGTCCCGTGAGGGGGCGCCACAGCAAATCTATGTTTTCCACTTCACCCTGTCCTTTGCATCGTCTTTCCCAACATGTCATGTCCTCCCTCACGGGCTTTGACCGATCCAATATGACTTTCGTATTCACATTGATTTGCACAATGTGAAAGAATAATTTACTAAATGGCTTCTCTTGACCTCCAGATGTTACTGGTCACAATGAATGAGGCTCAGATTTATGATTGCTGCTTTCTTTGTATGTCTTTATTGTGTTTACATAATCATTACAGAAGCTGTAATGGGAATTAAATCAATCGATCAATCAATATGGCTTTATTATAATTTTCACAACAATCACATTGAGCAGTCACTGGCAATGGAATGTGTGTCTCAGACTTCCTGAAACCATTCTTTAAAAATTAGTACCAGATAAATAAGCAAGAATATAGAGACCTGGCGTGTATTAAAGGGGACATATTATGAAAAACTACACGAATATTTGGTGGTTTCGGATCATTACCAACCCAAAACCTGTGAAACTAAACCATCCAGTCAGTCCTGCGTAGTCTGCGGAGCTCTCTAATCTAGTATTGGTTGATGTCTGGGCAGCACTCTTTTCGTCTGGGACATCACAGTGTGGGGGACGATCACGAGATGTGCGTCTGCGCTCTGCACGTCCACGCTCCACCTGTGGCCCGTGCGTGAGTCACCATCATTTCACGGCACTGGAGAGAAGAGCTGCTCTGTTGTTGGCTGCACTGAACAACACAGATCTTTACACCAGCTCTCAGCTTCAGAGGACAGAAGAACAGAGCGGGTAGAGTTTATTTTTGGTGGTAATGTTCCGGCGAAAATTGGTAAAAATGTTTTAGTGTGTGCTAAAACACTTTGAGGCAGACTGCTTTAATAACCTCGGCCAATACAACTCCTAAATCAGGCTTGTACTGTGTGTGTGTAGGGACAGTATGTATACTATAATGAGAAAACATGCCGTTTCAAGATGAGAGATTAATTAGCAGCTATTATTACATCACTTCAATAGTTCAATTTGTCTTTCTCCTCACCGGTTACCATGGTAGCGTGCCCGATATGAACTTAGTTTCGGTTTCCTTTTCAGAGGCGTTTCTGACAGAGCGGTTTGACACGGGACTGAGGGACGCTGTCCTGCAGCATCTGTTTGCTATTTGGACCAAAGACTGGCACAGATATTTCACAGAAGTGTCTGGGAACTGCATTAACTTGTGGAGAAAGGGGTAGAATATGTGACCTATAACATGATTTAAAAAAGATTAAACTACATACATACATGTGTATACATACATAAAAACAATTGTAAAGGCTGCAGATCATTCTATAATATGCTGTTAAGCAGATTTATAGTCCGAGGGATGAAGCTGTCTGCGAGCCTGCTGGTATGTCCCCAGATATTGCAGCCAGGCTCGGGGGATGATGATGATGGGTATTGAGGGATCCGGACGGCCCTCTTCCTATGCCATGGAGGGCAGCACCATACCGGTGATTTGCTGAGCGGGTGCACCTGTAGAAGCTGCAGAGCATCCTGGAGTCTGTGTTGAACGCCCACAGCTGGGGGAAGATGACACTCCCAGCAGTGGGTTTACTTTAAATGCTGCATATTTATCAGCGGCACTGCCGCAGTGCTGCTGTTTTCTGAAGCAGCTTTGCTATTGATCAAGCCTTGCAGTAGCATCCACACATACTATTTCCATAAAGCTCAACTGTAGCAATATGAAATACACAACTGAGGATGCATGTACTAGCTTGCTATGGGCAGAGGCAGGGTACACCCCGAACGTGTTGCCAGCGCATTGCGGGGCCACACACATCGACAGACAACCGTACATGTACACACTCATACATTATGGACAATTTGGGGTAGCCACTTAAATTGCATGTTTTTTTTGGAGGTGGGAGGAACCCGGAGAAACTCCACGTATTTCTGTACGGGAAAATCTGATTTTTGAGCAGTACGGCGTACTGTGCAAATTAGTACAGGGAAATCTGTAAATACGCAATACTGTAAATAAGTCTCTAGCAGGAAGAAAATGCTCTCTACCTTTCTCAAGGCTTCAGAAAAATTAATTAAAAGTATACTGTGTGTGAAGAGAAAGTCTGCTATGAGTCACTGACAGTATACTATTATAAAACAGATTTTAAAAAAAATGTCTTCTCAAGTGATAAATATGAGCACATAAAGAACACTGTAAACCCTTGCATCACGACCAGCAATTGGGGGGGCTCCTATTTCACAGACTGGTGAGCTAATCCCTTAAAAGGGCAAATAGCACTGTGTCCACAGAAGTGCATTTCATTTGTCCTTCCATCCTAACGTGACACTAGAGATACAGTTACTTTGGAGAACTCACACCCTTCACCACTGGACAACAAATAAGATGACTGAAACTTTTTGATGTCTTGATAAGAGCGATGCAACTTTATTGATCGGCGTGGGAATATTGGATCATTGCAGCAGCAAAACAGGGATAGGGAGCAGAATGAGAATAAGACAAGTGGACTCCAGACTCAAAGAGATTACATTTATATGTTGTGTTTCAATCTAAAGTGATGTGGATGCCACCTGCTTTTTATAAAATTATGATTTTATAATACAACACCAGCCACTCTCATGTCCTCCCTCACTACGACCATGTCTCTTCTCCTGGGTTGTCCTCTAGTCCTGTTCCCTGGCAGTTCCATCCTCAGCATCCTTCTACCGATATAGTCCCTGTCTCTCCTCTGGACATGTCCAAACCATCAAAGTCTGGTCTCTCTGACCTTGTCTCCAAAACGTCTAACCTTCACTGTCCCTCTTATTGTCTCATTTCTAATCCTGTCCAACCTGGTCACTCCCAAAGAGAACCTCAGCATCTTCATCGCCTCCACTTCTAGCTCCGCCTCCTGTCTTTTCCTCAGAGACACTGTCTCTAAGCCATCCATCATGGCTGTCCTCAGCACTGTCTCTAAGCCGTCCATCATGTCTGTCCTCTCCACTGTCTCTAAGCCGTCCATCATGGCTGTCCTCACCACTGTCTCTAAGCCGTCCATTATGGCTGTCCTCAGCACTGTCTTGTAGACCCTTCCCTTCATCCTCGCTGACACTCTCCTATCAAATAGCACTCCTGATACTTTCCTCCACCATTCTACTTCCCTCTACTCCGCCAGTGGATTCAACTCATCGCCAGGTTGTGATCAGTTGACAGCTCTGCCGCTCTCTTCACTCAAGTGTCCAAGACACACGGCCGGAGGTCCAATGACACGACAACGTCGATCATTGATCTCTGCCCTCGGGTGTCTTGGTGTCACATGGACTTATGGACATCCCTGTGCTCGAACAAGGTGTTTGGTATGGACAAACTGTGACTAGCAAAGACGTCCAATAACAGAACACCACCATCCAAATCACACCCCTCCAAGTCTCACTGTCCCGACCGAATGTGAGAGTTGAAGTCCCCCAGAAGAGCAATCGTGCCCTCGGTTGGAGCACTATCCAGTACCTCTCCCAGGAATTCCAAGAAGGCCAGGTACTCTGGACTGCCATTCGGCCCGTAGGCTGAAACAACATTGAAACACCTGTCCGAGACCCAAAGGTGTGCTCCATCACATGGCGGCTAAACTGTGCGGCTATTAGCAAGCCCAAACCAGCCTGCCGCCTCACATTGCAGGCAACACCAGATAAATGTAGAATCCAGACCCTCTTGAGTAGATGGGTTCCAGAGCCCAAGCCGTGGGTAGAGGTGAGCCAGACTGTGTCTAGACGATACTTCTCAAGCTCCCTCACTGCTCCTTTGCCCCCAGCAAGGTGACATTTCATGTCCCAAGACCTGAAAAAGTTTCCGCCAGCCACCGTGGGTATATATAGATTTCAATAGCTTTCATGAATATTACTTGTCCCTGTAACTGCAGCAACTGGAGTTCAGTGATTTATCTGGCTCTGAAACAGAAAACTAAACAAATAATTTCTTCTCAAAATTACTACATTAAATCTATAAATTCATCAGGTCTTGCAAATCTACCATATTACACAAAATTAAAGTAGCCCCTGTTGGTATCACAAATAGTGCCAATGCTTACACATTTGATTAATAACAACTAATGTATGTCTTTTTTGCTTTCTTTTTTACCACTTTCACTAGTAAACTAGCGCTAGTTTTTGTTGTTTTTCTCTTTAACTAAACACATGAGCAACCTTTCATTTGACCTGCTCTGAGGCTCACACTCGAGTGTCTGGGTGCTACATGGTGGGGGGATGTTAGGAATAATTGCATCCATCTATCAAACTGCAGGTCAGTGTCACAATTTCAAATGACAACATCCTATGGTGCAGCTGCTGACTAGGCCATTGTCAGCAATGCTATCATGCATTCTTTTCAGACCACTGTGCTGGAAATTGATAACAGAAAAGAAAGGCCAGCAACAGTGGTCTGGAGTTTGACCCAATGCTACACTAAAACTGGAGAGAGCAGAAAGCAGTCATGATTTTTGAGATGAGGCATTTAAATGCAGTTTAGCAATAAATAATTACACACAGAGCACGTAGAATATTGGACATAAAGTCCGATAAGCCATGTCTAATCTTTGTTAGTCTTCACAACCATCCATATTAATCTCAAGGTCTGATATAGGCCTAGTAAAAGACAACATATCATTAATGACAAAAAGATGCTGCTAAAGAGCAGAGGCGTAGACTCGAGTCATGTGACTTGGACTCGAGTCATTAATTTGATGATTTTAGGATTGACGTGATAGAATGTTAAAAGACTTGTAACTCAACTTGGACTTTAACAACAATGACTCGTGACTTGACTTGGACTTGAGCCCTTTGACTCGAAAAGACTTGCTTCTTTCACCAAAACACAAAGATTAAAATGTACGTTAATAACGAACGCTCTCTCTCTCTCTCCCTGTACGTGTGCGAGCTGGCACAGCATCCAATCAAATTAGATCCACGTTGTTTTGATCCGACAGCATCCGATCAAATTGCAGAACACCCAGCGAAGTAGACGCGCTAACCACAGCGCCAGTTTGCACAATGATACCGAAGATAGTGTCATTTGGGGACAAAAAACTAATTGCAGTGTGCAAAACATGCGGGTCGAAGATCACAGACGGAGAGGCAACAACTTCCAACATCTGACGTTGCACAAAGGATGGTAACGTAATGCTCAGCTAATGTTAGCTTATCGGCTAAGTAACTTCACTAGCTGCATAGTTAATGAGGCTAAACACGGTCATCTGTAGCGTCCACTGCGGGTTCACTCCCCGACTCTTACTTTGATGGTCACCCAGAATAAGCTGACAAAGTCGTCTTAAACCAGCGCTGCAAACTGCCTCAGCAGTGAAGGTAACGCAACGTTCACGTTACTGCATGAATTTACCGAGTATGCAATCCAGATGTGGTGTTTTCAGCCTGATGGTCAGTGCATCTAGTATTAATACAATGGCGATATAGTTCGTACTCGTCTTACAACCGGCTGCACGTAGACACCGATGTTATTTCTGCAGTTTGAAAGACAGCTACTTTTGATTAAACTAAGCTTGTAGCTCAAACCTTTAGCTACAGACACTATTTGCCGAGAACGCAAATTGATCGAGTGTTGCGCGGTCACCTGCTGAATTGTCTGAGCAATGTCGTTTTCCCCTAAACATATAATCAGTGCAAATCCTGAGGCCTCATTTACGATCTCCGTTTGGAAGAATCCACTTTGCCTGAATCTTAACGAGCCATCGGAGCCAGGATGGGTCAGACATTAATTTCCAACCTTCCTCGAACAACTTCTCTACACAGGTTAATCACATAAGAAAGACCCTTCTGTTGGGAGGAGCTTTGAAACCACAGCTGGAGCCCAGTGTGGACAGATGGGGAGGTACCTGAAGCTGCTCTGGACTCAATATCACTGATTGCAGCTTTAACACTGGAGAAACCATAGCCCTGTCCATGGGCCATGGTCGTGACTGCAATGTTTCACCATTTCTAATGACTTTTTTGCCTGTGGATAAACCAAAGCACTGCAAGGCTTGTTTGTCTGAGGAAGCGTCATGATTGGTCTACTAAGTCATGCAGGCATGTTTTACGGAAAGGTCAATTCCTGAAAGGGAACTGATGTTGATTTGCTTTACCTGAACAAATCACTGTGTTGCAATGCAACAAGAGAACGGTCAAGGTTCTGAAATGATGGCCAATATTTTATCACATTGTGTGTTCAACAGGTTACAGTTTGTATATATATCCACTTTTGTGATCTGGTTCTTGCTGTGTGGCGACAGCGCTACCCATTATGCCACCGTGCCATGTTGGGTTTACCCTTACAATCCTTTTTGTAATCTTAATTTCTGTAAAGCAAAACATATAATTCAAATATTCTTGGTCAGAAGAAAACCTAAACCTCTGAACCTGAATATCCCCCAATGCATCGCACTGCCTGATATCTTGAGGTTAGAGAAACCTCTGTGCGGGTTGGAAACTTTAGGAAATATCTGCTGGTGCAATCCATAATTAGTCTATGCCAATAATATTGTATGGCAGCATCCAAAAGGACTGTATTTCATGAATGTACTGCAATCTGCTTTCAAGCGTTGAGAGGGGCTACGGATCAGAAGTTGTTGGTGCTAGTCAGACCCATTGATGTCTCCATAGAAGATCACAGCCACAGCTTTTCTCTTTAAATCTGACAATATAAAAGGTTTAACACTGTATCTTAAGAAACGGAGTGGAACCTCATTTGTTCCTCAAATAATAAGAAACCACAAACGAAAATGCAACATAACAGTAAATGAAGAGTACATTGTCATTTCACTGGACTTGTAAATAAAGGCTAAACACTGTCAATGTGGCCCCACGGGTCTATTTCTACAGAACAGTTTGTGTGTGCGTGTGTTTGTGTGTTTAAGGGGGTTGTTTGAGCTAAAATTATTCGTCTGCCCGGTTGATCTGGATTGCCTGGTTCCTGAACGCTGCCTGTTTTTGGACCTTCTTTTTGCCTGCCCCTTCGGATCTGTCTGCTGGTTTGGACTGACTACCCGGTGTGATTAAAAAGAACAGTTTCTGGATTCCTCTTCTCCTGTCGTGCTTTTGAGTCCACTCCACATGTCTCACACACACACACAGAGCTAGAGAGAGAGAGAGAGCGAGCAAAGATGACCTTCTGTAAAAATACTGCTGAGGTTACAAAATGTGACACAATTCACGATGTATCCAAAACAATTATTTAATTGAAAGTATAATAGACCCTCGAGTTGTTGTTGTTGAAATGCACCATCCGACATATCCAGCAGCTCTTTTGTCCAAGGACATGGGACAATCTAGTTTCTCATTAGATTGAACGAGCTCTTATAATTCAGGTTCCTGGAGCCAACTGGATCTTCTGGCTGCATTGTTTCAGTTTTACATGTTTAATGTTTAAATAAATGGACAGCTCTTTCCATGGGGGGTGGGGGTGGGTGGGGACAGTAGAAGAGCACTTTCATTGCATGTAATTTCTATATTTGAAGGTTTCTACACTGGATGTGTGTTTGAATGGACAAAATCAGAGCAGGTGACCTTGATCAACATGGTAACTATAATGGACAGATGATTACTGTGATATAGTTACACGTTGGTTCAGTTTAGTCTCTGACGCTACAACTACTAGATTTGAGGTCCGTGCTATTTCCTCAGAGTTCCACACACACTACAATTCTGTTTTTATATCTTCCTCTGCATAAAACCAAGCGTGCAGCACGAGAAGCATTGATGTTACTCATATTGTTGCCACTTATCCACACAGTAATTGTATTTTGAGTTGAGGTTTTAAATATATTATTTCAAATGAGCAATGGTTTTTAGTCTGTGGCTGATTGTTACAAATGACTATGTTAAAGCTAATCACAGGCATGTATCATTCATAAGTTCACAAATAACAAATATTACACCTATATCCAATCTGAATATCCTTGAATTTAATCTGCATCAGTGAAATGTGATTTGTTTGCACTTTATTTAATAATCTTGGGCCTAAATATATTCATATACTGGAGCTGAAACACATTCATGTTGGCACTTCAATATTTTAAAGGATTAAAACATATTTAGAATATTAAATGAGCTGTGAACATTATTAATCTTTCAGCTCCTGTTTTGACAAATTGTGTGTGTGTGTGTGTGTGTGCTTGAGCCTTACTACCTCATCTTGTGCAAACTGCTATAACAGCCTTCCTCTTCACTTCTTGTTAGAGGAGAGAGTGCAAAGCTGTTTAATGTGGTTAAGTATGTTTTTTTTTCTATCTACTTTCCTTTTTATGTCAATACGCTTTGATGAATATTTATTAAGATTTCTACTGAATGTTTAGTGTTGTTTTCTGTTAGTTTCATTTGTTGTTTGTTTTGTGTATTTTCTTGACAGCCAGGTTTTGGCTGGTTGGCGGGCCGCTCACACGCCATCATGGCGTATGGTGGCCTCACCTTACTGTCAAGGAGGCATGGCATCAAGATAGGTGCCACTAACTCACCTCCCTGCCTCTCCCGTAAACCGTACATTCCCACTCCGCTACTTAGTTTGCATCGGCGGTGTAAAATCATTTTATTTTTCTAATGTTACTTTGCATCAATTGAGTTATTGAATATTGGTTTTATTTTTATTTGTATTGTTAATTGTGGATGATTTATGTACGAAGGACTTTCAACGGAAACAAGACCGCAAGGGCTTTTTTGAAATGCTCCTCTTAGACAGGATGTTTGACTTTATTTGTACTGTAATACATGCTACTGTGTGACTGTACTTGTACTCTAACATTCTATCTAATAAATATATTCATTCATTCATTCACTGAAAAATCTAAGATTGCACTTATCATGAGTTTATTATCTGGCCGGGCACCAGCATGGCTATTAGCGATTTTGAGCACCTATTTCTGAAATGCGGAAGATTTTTGAACACCCTGTCAAGTGAAAGAAGGCGGGCAGTCTGCTCTTTTCCCTCAGTCAGGGCACGGCTTCTGTAGCCGAGTACGCTATTGACTTCTGCATTTTAGCGACTGAGAGTGGCTGAAATAAAAGCTAATTACAGGGCATGGTTTTAAGGGGCTTAGCCGACTACTTCCGTAATGAATTGGCTGCGCGAGTTTAGTCCGAGTCTCTCGAGAAGCTAATCTCTTTAGCTATCCGTTTGGATAATCATCTGCATCATTGACAGCGCGTCAATACTATGAGCAATGACGACCTCGCACCGCACCATCCGGAGTGTCACCTCTGTTCGTGAGCCTCCGTCGAGCCTGAGTTTTCTCATCCAACACGCCACGGAGCTGGGAAGATCTCGACTCCCCGGATCTGAGCGAGAACGCTTGCAAACGGAGAAGCAGGATGTATCTGTACTGTGAGGAACCCGACCACTTCCTCGCTACCTGCCCCCTATGTCCGGGGGAAAAGAACTGCCAGCTGCCGATGGGAGCTACATGGAGTCACACTACGTATGTTACCAAACCCCAGGGCCGTATACAAGTACAAGGTATGCCGAGATTTGGGCCATGTCTGACTGGCCACTACCCACGACCAGGAAACAACTGCAGAGGTTTCTGGGTTTTGCCAACTTCTATAGACAATTTATTCAGAATTACCGTCAGGCGGCCATCGCTTTAACTAGACTCACGTTGTTCAAAATTCCTTTTGTGTGGTCGTCTGCAGCTAAGACAGCTTTCCAACATCTTAAGACTCTGTTCACCTCTGCTCTTGTGCGCTCTCATCCCAACCCCTCCTTACAGTTCGTGGTAGAAGTGGATGCATATGACACAGGTGCTGGGCGGTCCTGTCAGAGCACTTACCCCAGGATCAAAAAAATGTACCCCTGGGCTTATTTTTGCCCGCAGCTGAGATGAACAATGATGTGGGGAACCAGGAGTTGCTGGCTGATGTCCTGGCCCTCCCGGGGTGGTGTCACTGGCTGGAGGGCTCCACACACTCTTTTTTGGTCTGGACTAACAACCAGAACCTCTCTTAACTCACACCAGGCTCGGTCGGCTTTATTTCTGGGCTGGATCGACTTCCCCTTGACATACTGGCTGGGCTCCAGGAACCGGAAGCCAGATGCTCTGTCCCGTCAGTTCTCACCCCCAACCGAAGACACCATGGAAGAAACCATTTTCCCTTGCGTGGTCGGGACTGCCAGATGGGAAGGAGATCAAACTGTTCCAGCTCTTTGATCAGCTTGGCCACAGGTATGTCCCCATTTATGGTTTCTCTAGGTTGTCAACCTACCCTTTTCCTGGCTCAGGAGGGAGAAGCTGTGCCCTTACACAAGAAACACTGCCGCCCGCAATCAATGTCTAGCGGACCGATGCCGCACTCTTGCTCCTCACTATACACCTGGTCAGAAGGTTTAGCTCTCCTCCCGTTACAGTCCGTGAGCTGGAAGTTGGTGCCCAGGTACCATTGGTCCATACGAGATTGGAGAGATCATTAACCCCATCGCGGTGTGGCTTAAACTGTCACCTGCTCTACACATACACCCTGTTTCTCATGTCCCCGATGCTTCAGTTCAGCAAGCGGATCGGACGCTACACTGGCACGACAGAACGGGAGACTCGGGTAAGAGCAGAGGAGGGGGACTGTGTTTACGTTCACAATGGGTGGTGTTGTAACAGCAGGATTGTTGAGACCCACTGTTGCCCTGATATAGAGGTTCTGGCAGTCTTGTGCAGGCCTTTTTATCTACCAAGGGAGCTAACAGTGGTCGTCATGATGGCTGTTTACATCCCACCCGATGCTAACGTTAGCATAGCCCTCAGCCTGCTGCGTGCAAGTGTGAACAGGCACCAGCCCCCGACGGAGCCCTAATTGTTGCCGGTGACTTCAATCAAGCGTGTTTAAAGACTATTCCAGTACGTGAATTGTCCCACCAGAGGGGACAAAATCCTGGATCATGTTTATTGCAACATTAAGCACGCATACAGGGCCACCCCCCACCCCGACCTAGCTGGATCAGACCATCTCTGGTCCATCTCTATCCTATCTTTGCAGCATCACTACCAGCATCATTGGTTAAAGTTAGTGACTTCCTGCTTGTCGCTGGGTAAAATACTGCTTCAGATCTGTCTAACAAGCCCCTGATTGTCTCTGTGTGCAATGTTACACATGTTACTAACCCCGTGCATAAAGTGTGGAACGTCTCAGCCCCCCCCCCCCTTCACTCCTCTTGCGCTTATATTTTTGTGCAGCTCCACTGCAGTTAAAGCGTCTCCAACTCGCTTTCGGTGAAGTTTCTCTTATTTCCGGGTTTACTCATCCTTTTGTTTTCATTTGCTAATAACCCAGACAAGGGACCACAAACCAAGGATGCAGGGATTTTATTTAAATCCTCAAATATCAAACTTGTGTTCATTTCTTCACTTCAGTGTAAATTCAGTGGCTTGATTGGATGTGATCATCTGGGTTTCCAACAAAGGAACCACTACAATGATTCATCAAAATTAGTTCAGATTGCATATGCCCAGGGGAACACAACACGAGTCAGGAGGGCTAATGGTAGTTGTGAATAATTTCCATGTAGGGCGGAATGCATTTTCAAAAGAGTGAAACAAAAGGAGAAAGGGAGAGAGGAAGAGGAGCAGACAGGATGAGAGATATCCATTTTGAATAAAAATTCAATTATCTTCTAGCTATTAAATACAAATTAAGCAAAGCACAATGCCTCTCATTCAAGTGTGATGAGATGTATTCATGTCAGAACACACGTTAAATTGGGTCATCTGTTGGTCTTCTGTTTTGTTTGTTTATGTAGGAGGAAAACAACATAGGGATACACAAGATAAATGTTTCAAAGAAAAAAACAGAATAATGTATTTTTGGAACTGTTTTTAATCACAGGCTGTATTAATAAACTTCCATAAAAACTGACATTCTAGCAGCAGGGGCGGGTCCACTGGTTTTAAAATAAGTGATGTCATGTGTGCTGGTTTATTACCAAGGAACTACTTTCAAATGAAGTTTTTTCAACAGCTTCTAGTTTGAATTATTCTTCAATATAGCAGGATTTTCATTGTGTTGTATATAATTTAGCTAATGAATAGATAACTACATCAAAGAGAGCATGCTTAGGCGTAGTTATATTTACATCCGCCAAGGTGGCTATATTTTCTGTCTGCTCGCAAGATAAATCAAAAAGTTACAGATGTGTCTTTATGAAATCAGGAAATGTTGGGAATGTTACCAGGAACAGATGATTACATTTTGTTGATGATCCAGAAGAAATCCTGGATTCTGGATCACTTAGAATTTTTCTGGAGCATTGCAGTCAATGGAGCTTCAAAATGTGTTCCTCAATATCTCGGTTGATTATTGACCAGGGTCCTCTATCTCAGTGGTCCGCGGCCCAGTACCTGTCCATGAGGCATTTGTTACCGGGCCGCACAGAAAGAATAACTATTGTATACAATTTCCGTTGTATTGATTATTAGCATCTAAAAGGTGTTTTATTTTGAAAAACCACCGGATTTACTCCAACATAACATTCGCCTGTGAATGTTCATGCTTTACGTGATACGTTACTAAAAACATTGGCACATTGAGACCAAGAACCCTGGATTAAGAGACAAAAATGTGGAATTTATGAAACAAAAGAACGCGAACATGAAGGACAGAAGCGATTATTGAGACCACAATTTATGGTGAGTAGATATTGGTGTAATACTTGTTTAATAGTTATTGCAAGTGTATAACATAAAGTTTACTGGTAAGATTATATTCTTCTTTTATTATTTAATTACCCCCCCGGTCCGTTAAAAACTGCCCGGAATGAAACCGGTCTGTGGCAGGAAAAAGGTTGGGGACCGCTCACCACCGAATTTCACCTGCCAATCTGATCCAATCTTGTAGGTAGTGCTGGGGACTTGATGCGCACAACCAGTGGCGTCGTTAGGCCTATTTTAGGGGGGCTGAAGCCCCCCTAAATAATTCTTAAGCCCCCCTAAATAATTTTGGGTTGTTTTATAAAAAAAACATATTTTTTTCGTGTGAAAGGTCCTTTAGTGCACTGCGTTGGTTGCACTGCGTCGGTTGCACTGCGTCGGTTGCATTCCTGGCTGCATCAAACGAGCCAGAAAAGACTTCACAGTCTTGCAGTCATTGAAAAAGACGAGCTTCAGAATCACAACGGAGTGATCGACTCTTAGAAACATCCACTTCCATCCACCAAGTAACTTGTAATTTTAGCCATTTTGTTTCTTGTTAATGCTGTAAACATCTTGTTACTGTTTAAACCTGTTTGTTGTTGTACTGTATTGAAAAACAGACAGAAATAATAATAATGTATAATTTCTCAGTCATTGTTAGCCGTTTGAGGTTTTGTGCTTGTACGCTACATTTGCTCACATCCTGTGCATCTCCTGGGGGCTAAGCCCCCCCTGTCCTTAAAACCTAGTGACACCCCTGCGCACAACGCTTGACTCCATCGCCCCCTTAAGAATTTAAATAACTCAAACCAAAAAGGAAAGATCCATGGTTCAATACTGAAATTAGATCGTTAAAGCAAACAGCCCGAAGACTGGAGAGAATATGGCGCTCAACTAAATTGGAGGAGTCTTGTTTAATCTGGAAAAACAGCAGGACGACGCTCCGCAAGGCAAGAGCAGCATAGTACTCATCTCTAATAGAAGAGAACAAATCTAATCCCAGGTTTCTCTTTGACACCGTAGCTAGGCTAACACAAAGCTAGAGCAGCATATTACTCATCTGTAATAGAGAACAAATCTAATCCAAGGTTTCTCTTTGACACAGTAGCTAGGCCAGAGGTGGGCAAACTTTTTGATTCACGGGCCACAATAGCTTCTAAAATTTGACAGAGGGGCCGGACCAAGAACAGATGGAGTGTTTGTGTGAACTAATATAAATGACACATGAAAGCTATTGCATTAAAGGATTTGGCCCTTTACAGGTAGCATTACAGGGAAAAGGTCAAATGAATGAGGTTTAATCATAATACAATTTTATTTAATGATATAATTTGGACAAGTTTGGCGGGCGGGATTAAAAAGACCAACGGGCCGCATATGGCCCCCGGGCCTGGGTTTGCCCATGCCTGAGCTAGGCTAACACAAAGTCCCAGCTCTGTTGACCCTTCTGTTCCGACAGGTCTCACTGAAGAAGTTCATGAAATCTTCACTACTATCAAAATCAAATCTATTAGGGGCGACATTCATCAGCGTCTGCCTTCGTGTGGCATTGACCCCTCCCTGAGCAATGGAAGTAGCAATACGGCTGTTACTCTGGATAGTTACTTGGATAGCTTCACCCCCATTAACTTGCAGCAACTAAGTGTGGCTGTTGCCTCATCTAAATCGTGCACTTGTCTCTTAGACCCGGTCCCAACTAAGCTACTTAAAGAAGTCTTCCCCTCAATTAGAATTGCTCTGCTAAATACAATTAATCTATCCTTACTCACAGGCTATATACCCAAGTCTTTTAAAACAGCAGTCATTAAACCATTCTCAATAAAACAACAATGGATCCTGATGAAATGGAAGGTTTGAAATTTGCCCAATTTCAAACCTTCCATTTCTGTCTAAGACTTTAGAGAAAGCGGTTGCCATTCAGGTGTGTGAATTCTTACAAGACAATAAGTTATTTGAGGTTTTTCAGTCGGGTTTCAGAGCTCATCATAGCACAGAGACAGCATTAGTTAAAGTCACCAATGACCTTTAATAGCGTCTGATAATGGACTTGTCTCCGTGCTTATTTTATTAGATCTCAGTGCAGCCTTTGACACAATAGATCATCAGATTCTGTTACAGAGGCTGGACCAATCTGTTGGTGTTAGAGGAATGCATTGAACTGGTTTAGATCATATTTATCTGATAGATTTCAGTTTGTACGTGTTCATGATCAATATATGTACACAGAAGTTATATATGGAGTTCCACAGGGTTCAGTGCTTGGACCTATTTTATTCACACTGTATATGCTTCCCTTTGGTAACATTATTAAGAAACATAGCATAAATTTCCACTGCTATGCATGCAGATGACACACAATTATACCTGTCAGTTCAGCCAGACAAAGTCGATCAGTTGGTGAGACTTCAGACGTGCCTTAAAGACATTAACTCCTGGATGACAAAGAACTTCCTGTTATTAAATCTAAATAAAACTGAGGTTCTGTTTCTTGGGCCAAAACATGGATAGTCCCTTTCTCTCCTCTGGACATGCCAAAACCATGAAAGTCTGGTCTCTCTGAACTTATCTCCAAAACGTCTAACCTTCACTGTCCCTCATTATTATTTATTGCCTCATTTCATTGTCTTTTCCTTAGAGCCACTGTCTCTGAGCCATTAATCATGGCTGGCCTCTCCACTGTCTTGAAAATCTTTCCCTTTATCCTCGCTGACACTCTCCTTTCAATGAGCACACCTGCTACCTTCCTCCACCCATTCAAGCCCACCTGGACAGATGGAACTCTTGTTTTTTTGATGATGTAGAGTTTGATGCCATCCAGGCTGCAGCCATCGACCCTCGGATAAGAAAGAGGAGAGGTAAATAATAATGAAAAAAGATTATGTCGTTTTAAACTCAGACTCAGGTTTTTTTTTTCCTTGCTTGTTTATGCAGCATATATCTTTTACTTTTTTTGTTTTGTTTATATTACAGATGGGCTAAAATATGCAATGAGGACTTACGAAAAGCAAGATTTTGCCCATCCTGCAAAAGCTAAAGCAACACTACACTGTACAATAAAATGACTGTGCCTTCACAAGGGCCATAAAGGAGTAAATTTGGAAAGATCCAAACATTACCAGGTACAATTGATGATTTATGTATCATCATCAATAAAATGGGAGTCATAATTATTTAATGATCATCATGGTGCCACATTTTCTTTTCTAAGGACACTTATTTCCAGAGATTCCTGGAGGAGGCCAACATCTTAATCCCGATATTTATAACCAAAGTGGACAAGTTCGAAGCCTGGGACAGGATCAGGAAAGCAGTGCAGCAAACAGAGGCAGCAGCAGATGAGGATTTTAATTTGACAATGTCTTTGTGAGAATTCCACCTTTGCCATTGTGAGAGTTCATCTATGGCTCTATAGTTTGTTTGTTTGTTTATTGGGCACTTTCTTTTCAAGCGCCTGGAGAGACACAGAGGTAAAGGTTCTAGGAATAAGATGACTATTGAAGTTTAGTTAATTGTAATGATCATAAAGATCTCATTGATTGGGATTATTGAGTCATTTCTTGCTTATTTTTTTATTATGTCTATTTAATTTCAGGGGCCACCAGTGAAGCAGAAAAAGGCGGCTTTGGAGGACAATGAGCTGCTTTCATTCCAACAATGGCAGCCTCTTCTTTCCTTGCCCCAGGGAGTGCTGTACAGAAGCATCCCATGCAGTGCGACACTGCCCCTGATGTAAGGCCTGGCTGTTCAGGCGTCCTCCACCCCGTCCGAGAGGGTCTTCACCACAGCTGGAGACACTTTATGTCCAGAAAGATCACGCACACATCCTGAAAAAGCAGGTCTTTCTTTTTCCCCCGCAAAATAATTGTTAATTCTTTATCATTGATGGTTACACATTGTGCAGTTCTGAGTTTAAATAAAATATAAAACTATATAAAAAGTTAATATTAATCAATATGTTTGTTTTGCTTTTTCCAAACTAGAATCAATAAGAGAATCGATAAAGTAATTGGACTCTTATAAATCTTGTAAATTCTCATCCCTACTCATAATTCTCTCATTAGCGCTATAGCCTCACAGCAAGAGGGTACCGGGTTCACATTCTTCCTGCACTGGAAAAAGTAAAACACTGCTGTCATTGTTAATTATTTTTACTCTTAAACTATATTTTCTAGTTTATGTTTATGATGGAATATATATATTTTTATTTTGTTTCAATGGAAATTTTCAATTTTACATCAAACCAAAATTCTTTATTTGATCAATGTGAACATATTAGGTTTCGACTCGTTTTGCGCATGCGCATTCCGGAAAACGAAACCTAAGGATCCAGTGGAAACATACGGCACCCCACGATGCGTGCAAATGAAACTCCTGAGCCACGTAGGTTTCTGTGTTGTGGAAGAGAGGGAGACATCGTGCATGTGAGTGAGGATGGAGACATTTGTCCTGTATATCTGTATCAGTCCTTTCTATTTGCTGTAAAGCCATTGCCCCAGCCATTCTCTCTGTGGCTGTTGCCTTAGAAAAAGGAAAATAATCAAACTGATAAATGATATATATTGTATGTTAATGTTTAAGAAATACAGCTGTTGTCTGAAAGCATAAATTCCGCTAAAGTTAACCTAACTTTGCTTTTTTCTTGCAGTTTAACATCTAGAAAGCTTCCAGACTTGTTCACTGTGGTAAGTTTGTTTACAGTATCATTAGTACATTTTTGATTCATTAGCCATTTCGTTGGCCAAAAAAATATATATATATTATTCATGTGTGTGGAAATGTAAAGATTGTGGGAAGAAGATCTGAACATCTGAAACACTATAAACTTCATCATCTGCATTATGGGCGTGGTCATCCTTACCCCTGTGTTTATTAGAATTGCCCCTCCACATGCAAGACTTGGAGGGGCACCGAAGCGAATATCATCCTTCTCAACAACCATCACAGAAAGATAGCTTTTCACAATTCAAGTGCCGCATTTGTGAAAGCAATGAACCTTTTACTGAGACCGACTATTTTCAACACATTGGAAAACATTTGAATTTCCCATCCCACTTTTCTCTTTTGACACTGAATGCCAACTACAGAGAGGAAATGCAGAGTATGAGAGAAACCAATCCAGACTGACACACAACTCGAGAATGCTATCAGACAAGCTGGAGAAACTGGCTGACAAGGTCTACGAATACAAAGTCTGAGAGAATGACAGTTATGGAAACAGACTTAAGGTGAAAATGGCCAATTACTGGACTCTACTATAATTGTTATAAAAAATCTTGAAAAGCATGTAAGTAGTATAAACAAGTTGAGTACAAGCCCTCATGTCCTGATAGTGCTTAACATTTAGATAATGGAATGTTTTGTGTAGCTCTAAGCAAATTTGAAAAGTATATTTGAAACAGTGTCAGTGCTTCAGTTATGATTGGCTGTAAAAAAGTTTTTAAAACGTAATCTTAAATGCTGTTTTTGTTTTATAGATCAATGCTGAGTTCATGAGAATAACAACAGTCCACTTGGAGACTAAGTTATTGGCACAGTTAGTCAAGCACTCCGCCAAACTGTTGGAGGTCATCAGGAGGAAGGGGCGGAGCCATAAGACAGAAGACATCCAGGATCCTGCAGCTTTTAGATGAGGGCTTTGATCAGTGGGATTCATGCTGAATATGTATTTCCCTTATGTGTTTGCGATGATATTTAATAATAATTGTTCTGAATCAGACTTTAGACATCGACACTCGAAGAGAGTGTATCCTCACATCTCTGATGATCTACCTGGGGGAACGTGTTGAGCACCTGGTCAAAGAATATCAGGTAAGGGCATCTCACTCACATATAGGGAAGGGGCTTTAACCCGGATTGCAAAAAGTAATTTTATTCAATTAGTAGTTTTATACAAAATGGCGACTACAGATAATGCATTAATACACATGAAATTATACATGGTATTTGATTTCACAAGCTTCAGCTTTATAGTTGTATTCAGTTTATTACCCATATTGCAACAAAAAGGATGATTTGGAATGGAATCTGTATGAAACTAGCATAAACTGGCTGCGACTGTAGAGATGATACCTGTTGTTTGAATTAATCGTATAATTAAATTGCCTTGAGATGAAAGGCCATTAAAAAAAAGTTGCACACATTTATAGTCCTGTAAATGTTGTTGAAATAAAAAATCTCGGTCCAACATTTTTTCTATAGTGCCCAAGAGAAAAAATACTTTGGACCACTTGTCTAATCATTATAAATCAGTGACAAGCGTGTCCCTTTGAAGTAAAGTGCTGATATGAAGGTGACCACTTTAGCCATGGATACATTACAATCTTTATATATATTATTCACAGGATGTTCCAGAAAATGAGACCAAAGAACTGCAGCAGACAGCCATGGCAATCTGGACCACAGGCAGGGGGGATCCTCTCCACCCATCCAAAGACATCAAGATCATCATTGAAGGAACAGAGGTTCTCAATGGTTTGCCTTCAGTTGCAGCAGCTTTTAGCATTTTCTTTGGGCTCCTACACACACTCAATCTGACGTATCCAAAGACATTGGAATACACCTTTGAGTTTGTGCAGAAATTCTTGATGGATCTTGATCGGAAAAAGATGAGCCTGAAAGTTAACGAACTCTGCAACCAGCTGTACAGCTAAGAGTATTGGCAGAGTTGAGTAGCAGACTCACTGCATTTGGTTCTTTCTATTGGAGGTTTAATTTTGTGTTGATCTAATTACACAGTTTACACTTCAGACAGTTCACTCTGAGAGGCTGGTACTGGAGGTTCCAGTCACATGACTGCATGTTCATTCCAATTGTAAATGAATTAACAGCCTCAGGTTGAAGTCTGCTAAGTGTTATTAAAGAATGTTGTGTGAAAAATGTGCTGCGCTGATGCTAAATATTTTTAAAGTCTTAAGAAAAAGCTGATTTCCAGAGGTTGCACTGAAGGAGGACTGAATTTACAGTGTAGTATTTACAGATATGTCTGCAGAGGTTCAAAACTTCAATGTACCAGCTCTCTGACTACAGTGCAGCAAGCTTTGCAGCTCATAGTACACAGAAATAAGTTGTACCGAAACTCTTGAGTCCCTCATTGGAGGTTGATTGTACTTAACTACTCGTTCTATATGTCCCAAATTGAGCAATGTGTGTTTACATGTTTCAAACAATTGAACAATAAATACATGATGCAAAAAAATATATATTTATTTAATTCTTTCAAAGTATATTTAATGCATATTTTGTATTTTGAAAAGTATGTATTTATTAATTTAGGGCAATTTAATATAATTAGTTTGCTTTAACCTTGATTTATATTTAAATATAACTAATCATTTTAGGTTAAGCTGAAAGGAATATTTACATTAAAACTCAAAATAATTAGTTTGCCTCACTGTCAGAAAACAGTTTGCACTGATTCAATTTTTTTTAGATTAAATGGAACACGTTTACTTGCATTGAGTCAATGTAAAAATATTAGATGTGAATGATTACCTCTATTTCTTTAGGTTTAACCAATGATAATTCAGATCATTCAGACACTCCGAAAAGGGGTTCAGATATCTTGGCGTAATTCTTACCCCTAAAATCAAACAGCCGTTTTCATCAAATTATGATAAATTATTGAGAGACATAAAAAATGATCTAAATAGATGGGATATACTTCCAATTTCTTTTTTTGGGAGAATTGCATGTATAAATATGAATATTCTTCCTAGATTATTATTTCTGTTCCAAAACCTTCCTGTCTTCATACCACAATCCTTTTTTAAGTTACTGGATAAATTGATGTTAAAATTTATTTGGCAGAACAAAAGGCCAAGAATACGCCTGAAAGTTTTAATGTCTAGCAAGGAAAACGGGGGCCTAAGATTACCTAATTTTAAACTGTATTATTGGGCAGCCCAAATAAAAGCAATAACATCATGGATTATTTGTGACCCAGAAACACGGTGGGTGTCTATGGAGAAGAATTCATTGTCGGGGATTCCCCTTTCCAGTCTTCCATTTCTGAGCCCGCAATCTCAGAAAAAAACGAATATATCAAACTTAGGGGTTAAACAAACATTACAGATATGGAACAAGACTCAAAAACAGTTGAAGGGGAAGGCTGTCTTATCCCGAGCGATGGCTATAAATAGAAATTGAGTTTCTCCCTTCTTTATCAGATGGCGGATTTGGGAGATGGGCTGAGAGGGGGCTCATCACAGTGAATCAATTGTTTGAAGGAAATGTATTTAAAACTTTAGCCCAACTAAGAAGTAAATTTGATTTGCCATCAAGTGATTTGTACATGTACCTGCAGATAAGAAGTTATATCACAAAACATTCTGACTGGGAAGATATTTTAAGAGAACCAACAAACATAGAGAAACATTTTATAAATCTGGTTGAAAAGGGTGGAGTAATGAAAAAACAAGTGTCATTGATTTACCAACAGCTGCTGATTGATACCATGGACAATACTCAACATATTAAACAACAATGGGAATTAGAGTTAAATGTCACATTAGACGAGGTTTGGCAAAGTATTTGTTCTGGCTGTCACAGGGGGGTGGGTAGTCAGGTTTGGAAAGAATTTGATTGGAAGATGAAAATGAGATTCTTCACAACACCTTTAAAATCTTTCCTCATCAAATGTAGCACGACCAACAAATGCTGGAGAAACTGTGGACTTGTGGGAGACCAAACACACATCTTTTGGGACTGTCCTATTATTCTTAACTTCTGGAAAAATGTTCAATTTACATTGAGAACAGTAATTAAAATCAATCTTTCAATGGACCCTTTGGTTTTCTTGCTGGACATTTTCCCAGACAGTTTCTCCCAGGATCAAAGATTTACACTCCATCTCTTGCTAATGACTGCAAGAAAATTATAACAATCTGCTGGATGAAACCTGAACCACCTACAATAGCACAATGGTTACAAAAAATAAGACAAGTATACTCTATGGAACAATTGACTGCACAATTACGGTTACAAACACCTGTCTTTGAAAGAAAATGGGATTTAATCAAGAACTTTCTCAATGTCACAAATCAGCCTTCACTTTAAGTTATTGCAATGGTAATTCATTTATGTTGTGTAATGCCCGGTCTCAGAACACTGTTTGTAGTAGTTTCTTTTTTTATTATTATTATTATTATTATTATTTGTACTTGTTGTTTCGTTTTGTTTGTTTTTTCTGTGTATAAAGTTCAAAAAACAAAAACAAAAAAACAATGACAACATTTTTCCAGTGTGTGCGGAGTTTGTATGTTCTTCGGTTTCCACCCACCTCCAAAGTCGTCGGTGAAGTGTGTGTTGGGGGGTGGTATGTGACTGGTTGTCTGTCTCTGTGTGGCCCCACCATGCGCTGGCGACGTGTCCGAGGTGTACCCCGCTGGTCACCCATAGAAAGCTGGAATAAGCTCCAGCAACAACCGTGACCGGCAAAGTGGAAAAGCGACTGTGGATGAGTCTTCAAGATAATTTATCAGGAAACATTCCAAAAGGCTTGGAATTGTATTTGTTTTATTTGTTTTTTCCACTGCAGGAAGTTTGAGTGAATGCATATTCCACTATTGCTTATTCATCACAGTCTGAGAATCATCGCAGAGTGGCCGGGTGTTAAGGGACTAAAATTTCATTTCTAAAGAGACACTTGCAGCAAGAATATTTTGGCAACATCAGACAGCATCATTTTTAGAGGCGTCTCTTTGGTGACATGCAATATGTATTTTAAAGTCCTACTTTCCTACTTCTTGTTCCATTACAGACATGTGGCTCACCAGAGAGAAAAATACCTCCTGCAAACTACTTCAATTTTTAACAGGCTAGAAAGGCCCAAATCCAACAGGCTGAACCCGAGAGAGAGAGCGCTGCAGAAGAGTGTCAGTTGGAGAACAAAAATGAACAAAGTAAAAGCATATTTCCACATTAAACATACATGTAAGACCTTATCCTGGAGACATGATGCATTTTAAACACAACTTCACAAGAGAAGGACTGAATTTGTAATCAAAACGGCTTCTTCCCCGGTTTTACTGTGGTTCTCTTTCCTTTGTTCCTCCATAGCAAAACTGTGTGTCTGAGCAGACTTCTGCTGCTCCACTGAATTCAAAGTGCTTCACCTGCCGAGACTGTAAACTATAGAGTACGGAAGGGTTATTTGATCTCAGAGGCCGGCCCATCCGCAGTGCACCCTGACCTAGTCATTATAAGAATAGACCTATGAAATGACATTAAGAGCATAAATTATATGTATTGCATCTGCTATTGAAATAGAGAATTAAATGCTGGTGCAGTTTATTAATTATTGCTTTCAAATTACTGTGTAGAACACTGCCTTAAAAATAATCTTCCTGGATTCGTTAAGAATATTTACCTATATATACCACTCTTTATTTTGTAGAAACGGTACAGTTAAAACCTAACCTCCTTGGTAAAGGAAAATATATATATTTTTTTTATATATTTCAAAATTAGAGTACTTTAATTAATCCCAAAGGAAAATTCCTGCACATGCGCACTAATAGGCAGCAATGCGATAGATGATTAAAATAAAAGTGAATTAGATATTAGAAGCTCATGCTGTCTGCAGTAGGGTAAATCAATTCCTTTTGAAAGGAAGGACTGTTTAAAGTCTTTAGGAAGCAGAGAGCCACAATGATTGGACTTACTACTGGAATGTTAAAATGTACTTTTGTCTGAATTGTTTGCAAATAAAAGTTGCACAATTGTAATAACATGTGGTGGTGGCGAGTATGTGACAACACCACCATGGGAGTTTCACCCAGGGATTAACTAATTTCAAGACGTACAATTTACTCAGACAGAGACATGGTTCCAGGTATAAAGAAAAGCAATTTATTTGCAATCAAGCTTTACAATATAAAAGTCCAAAATATAATTAAAAAAGACCTTATCAGTGGAGACTGCAGGTGGGCTGAATGCTAAACAAAAGCAAAAACCAACCAACAATAAGAAAAACACAACAAACTCAACCACGGAACCACAGCCCAAACACTGGAACTGCCCAAACTCTGGAACCACCCAAACACTGGAACCACCCAAACACTGGCACCGCCCAAACACTGGAACCACCCAAACACTGGAACCGCCCAAACACTGGCATCGCCCAAACACTGGCATCGCCCAAACACTGGCACCACCCAAACACTGGAACCGCCCAAACACTGGAACAACCCAAACACTGGGACCGCCCAAACACTGGAACCACCCAAACACTGGAACAACCCAAACACTGGGACCGCCCAAACACTGGAACCACCCAAACACTGGAACAACCCAAACACTGGGACCGCCCAAACACTGGAACCACCCAAACACTGGAACCACCCAAACACTGGGACCGCCCAAACACTGGAACCACCCAAACACTGGAACAACCCAAACACTGGCACCGCCCAAACACTGGAACCACCCAAACACTGGAACTGCCCAAACACTGGCACCACCACGAGACTCCAGCAACTGAAAAGAAAATACACAAATTAGTGGGGGATTATACAACAGACAAAACAGTCAAACCAGCTAAACAAATTGCAAAACTGACGATGTATGAAACTACCCAAAAGCACATGAACCAAAATAAGTAAAAGTGAATCTAACACAAATGTAAGAAGAGCCAACATCCCAGGCAGAGCAGCAGAGGCTCCATCCAGCTGGCAACGTTGCTCTCACGGTAGTGACCAGACCAGCTGATTGCAGCTTCAACCAGCATAGGCAAACACACCTACACACATGTAGCAATGAGGAGGAGGAGAAAGAGAGCACGGGCAGCCTCCAATCTTCACCTGCAACTAAAATAGGGTTAGCTATGGCCTAGCATACGCAGTATTGCAGAGAGAGAGAGAGAGAGAGAGCGACAGACAACACTCACCACCGCAGAGCAGAATGAGCTGGCACACCATGCACACGCCTGGGTTGACCAATCCTTCACTTCTGTAGCGCAGCATAACATGTTGTAAGTACCATAAAACCGAAATGAAGCAGCGTGCCACTCAACCCGAAAGCGCATCAGACGGGAGCGTGAAGAACGAGACCAGGGAGGGCTACCATTCTTATGGCACAGCCCGCCACAGTGTTTGGCTGAGCAATCATTCACTACAAGCAGCCGTGCTGCACATTGGACATCACACCCACTTCTATGTTGCCATAGAAGATATAGTCCAACATGTTTTAGACTAACAGATGAGGTGAGACTGGAAGCTCCTTGGAATATGATGTTTGCAGATGACATTGTGATCTGCAGTGAGAGCAGGAAGCAGGTAGAGGAGAATCTAGAGAAGTGGAGGTCTGCTCTAGAAAAGAGAGGAATGAAGGTGAGCAGGAGTAAAACAGAGTACATGTGTGTACATGAGAAGGTCCCAGGGGGGACAGTGAAGCTACAAGGAATAGACGTAAAGAAGGGAGAGGACTTCAGGTACCTCGGGTCAACAGTGCGGAGTGATGGAGAGAATGTGGAAAGGAGGTGAAGAATCGTGTGCAGGCAGGCTGGAACGGGGGGAGGAAAGTATCAGGTGTGCTCTGTGATAGGACGAAGGGACAGGTCTACAAGACAGTGGTGAGGACAGCCATGATGGACGGCTTAGAGACAGTGGTGAGGACAGACATGATGGACGGCTTAGTGACAGTGGCTCTGAAGAAAAGACAGGAGGCGGAGCTAGAAGTGGAGATGAAGATGCTGAGGTTCTCCTTGGGAGTGACCAGGATGGATATGATTAGAAATGAGACAATAAGAGGGACGGTGAAGGTTAGATGTTTCAGAGATAAGGTCAGAGAGACCAGACTTTGATGGTTTGGACATGTCCAGAGGAGAGACGGGGACTATATCGGTAGAAGGATGCCGAGAATGGAACTGCCAGGGAACAGGACTAGAGGACGACCCAGGAGAAGAGACATGGACGTAGTGAGGGAGGACATGAGAGTGTCTGGTGTTGGGGAGGACGATGCAAAGGACAGGGTGAAGTGGAGAACTTTGATTTGCTGTGGCGACCCCTCACGGAACAAGAAGAAAGTACAGTAGTAGTAGATTGTCCGACATGTTTAACATTTTATGAGACAGTTGACCTTTTTAACAGTAGATATTTTTGGCTTTGTTTTGACTCTATTCAGAACAGATTTTTCTAAACAGATGTTCTGGCCAGTCACTGCACAGTCAAAAGTCCGTGGAAATCTTGTTTGAGGTCAATAATCAGTGTGTTTTTGAAGAGGAATATATGAATATTAACCTGACACATATTTGGCAATGAGAGCGTATAAACAAAACAATAACAATTAAAAAAATAAAAAAAACAGCTGTGTCCCAATCAGTGCATTTATTTTAACACTAAATATAGACCAACTGGAGCCAGTTCAAAGAACCAAGGTGATTAACTGATGCTGAAAGTGAGGATAATTACATGTGTACAAAACACCTCACTTGCATTGTTCTTTTTTCAGGAAGCTGAACATTGTGACAGGGAAGAAGTGAAAAAGGCGACTGGATCAAGAGTTATATATTTAAAAAAAAAAACTCTATCTCTACCTTGCCCTTTGATGCAGTCACCTGGGAGCTTATTAGTAGCCTCATCAATTACAAATACAGCCCCCCTTGTCACTGATTGGCACTTTATAGCATTCTAAGTTGTTGTTGTTTTTTATGGCCATCAGGCGTCGCACCCTGAACTGTATGCATGTGATGAAAACCCTCTGATTATATCGTGTCAACATTACTGGAAGTGTGTGGATTTGGGAAGGCCACCCACAGACACGTCTGTGGGCTGCAGCACTGGCAGAGAGAAGCTGGCTAATTGACTGTCACTGGAGCATGTAACAGAGCTCAGAGCCTGCTGAGCAGGAAGCTTCCTATTTATAAGAGGCTATATGGTGGCTGCTTTAAAAAAAAAGTTTCCTTTGAACCGCTTTGAGTTAAAGTTATCCTCTTGAATCTCAGGAAACAGTTCCGGATTTCATGTGCATTTGTAATGAAAAATACAGATAAAATGAAGAATGTGTATTAATCAGCTGAAGACGAGCTCATTATTCATGTTACTGCTGCTAATACACATCTGTGTATCAACTCCTGATGCGGCCGGCGAGCCCATGCAGATATGGGCGAAACATACAAACTCATCACAGACGTCATGTCTCTGTTTTCGTCATAGTCCTTTTGTTTTCCTGTATTCACTTCCTGTTTTATTGTGTACTTTTTACCTTGTTCCTTGAGCCAGCTTTACCCTTCCTCCCTATGTGGTTCTCGGCTCCGCGATTGTCTGCAAGCCTAATGTGCTACACCTGTGCTTCAATCATCCTCCCTTTGTGTATTGAATGCATAAATATCTGTCAGGGAGAGAAGGGGGCAGCTGATGATTAACCACTCTGTGGAGACACTTCTGTTCGGCGTCCGTGCACTTCCTGAGCACTCTGACACCCCCACCTGTACTACCGTTCTGTGCCACGATGTTGAGGCCGATCACCACCCACCTGTTGCAGGGGCATTTTGCACGCCTGGCCTTTTATTATGAAAAGTCACAGAGCTGCAATGGTGCCACCCTGAGCCTGGGCGGCGACTTTAAAAGTAGGCTGTCATCCGGTGATTAGGGATTGGGTGTGGCGCGTGGAGAGGCAGCTGTGGGCCCGGTGGCAAGTGTGGACAATGTTTGGCCCCACCGTAATTCCAGACGACTGGGTATTTTAATGTATTTTTAT
The DNA here is from genome assembly GCF_040956055.1 of Brachionichthys hirsutus. Taxonomy (NCBI): domain Eukaryota; kingdom Metazoa; phylum Chordata; class Actinopteri; order Lophiiformes; family Brachionichthyidae; genus Brachionichthys; species Brachionichthys hirsutus. The sequence goes on from NC_090910.1 coordinate 1,824,226, forward strand.
CTGGAACCTTCTTGGTGGAATAAATGTGTGGAAAAGACGGAGCCCCGTGTTCCTGCGTTTGCTTCAAGACGGCAACTCACCCATAAAACAACATGCGTACCGCGTTAACCCCACGAAGCGCTCCCTCTTCAGACAAGAGGTGGAGTATCTGTTGGATAACGGATTAGCTGTGCCCAGTTCCAGTGCATGGAGCTCCCCCTGTCTGCTTGTCCCAAAACCGGACCAAACATCCAGGTTTTGCACAGACTTCAGTAAAGTGAATAGAGTGACCAAACCCGACTCCTACCCTCTCCCCCGGATGGAGGACTGTTTTGGTCGGGGCGGCTAAGGTTGCCACTAAATTCGACCTGCTAAAGGGTTATTGGCAAGTTCCGTTAACGCCCCGTGCCTCAGAGATATCTGCAACCGTGACCTGCTTCGACAAATAGGTGGGTCAGGGACAGGTGCGTCCTGTCCATGCCAAAGTCCAGGCCAGCCTAGACTATCTCGTCCCCGGAACCAGGCGTGAGCTCCGCCGGTTTCTGGGCATGGCGGGGTATTACCGGGGTTTCTGCCATAGCTTTGCAGATGTGGCTGCCCCTCTCACGGACTTAACCAGTTTGAATAGATTATTTGTTTGGACAAGTGAATGTGATGCTGCACTCAGTTCTTGTAAGGCCATTCTCTGCAGCACCCCTGTCCTGGCCGCCCCGGACTTCACCCGTTCGTTCAAGCTGGAGGTCGACGCCAGCGCCAGTTGGGCCGGTGCTGTGCTGCTACAGGAGGACGGGGAGGGTATCGGTCATCCTGTTTGTTATTTTTCAAGGAAATTCAGTGTTCCCCAGCATAATTACAGCACCATACAGAAGGAGCCCCTCTCCCTACTGCTGTAGTTACAGCATTTCGAAGTGTATCTCGGCTCCAGCTTGCTACCCGTGGTGGTATACACTGACCACAACCCGCGTGTGTTCTTACATCGGATGCAAAACGCAAATCAACGTCTGATGCGGTGGTCACTGTTAATGCAAGATTTCAATCCGGAGATGCGCCATAAGAGGGTAAGTGACAATGTTATGGCCGAGGCGCTGTCTCGGGTGTTTCAGCCCTGACAACATCGGTTATAGATGTTGGTTTTTAGGGAGGGGGGTGTTACGGCCCCCGCCGTTCCTGTGTGGGGGTGGAGCTGTGCTGTGTTTTCTCAGTAGGTGTGAGAGCTCTGTAGTCCATCCCAGCTTCGACCAGGTGACAGACTCCGCCTCCCAATGCTCAGCTGGTCCCTCCTCCCCGGCAGCTGCAATGGATTAGCTGATGAGCTGCTGACGGGCAGCCAGCCTTAAGACCTGCACTCGCCAGTCAATCTTTGCCTTGTGCCTCTGAAGGTGCTGAGCGTGTCGTTGTGCTGAGAGTATCCTGAGTGACGTTGTTGGTGAGTGGGACTGTGTGTAATTTAGTGAATGTGTGATGCCTGAGGTTTGCCTGTGGGACTGTGTGGAGAGTTCGTTTATGTCTGTATGTTACGGTGCGTGGGTAGGGGTGTGGCCGCCATTTCAGTTGAACCATTTTCTCCTGTTTTTGTTAGTGTTAGGTAGGCTTAAGTATCATATTTTTGTTTCCTCCCAGGGCTTAGCGAAACTGGTAGTGAGTGAGTGGCTTTTGTTTGTTGTTTTGGCCTGGGCCCGCCCTGGAGCCACGCTTCCCTTTTGTGTTCTTGTTTTCTTCAGCGGTTTCTATTGTGCTACAAAATAAAACCACTTGGAACGTCACCCAGCCTACTCTCCTTTATGTTACGCCTCGGTTCCCCGAGGCCTGGTCGTAACAGCAGCATCGTCCTTCGTCATTCCCTCCATTTCCACTTTATGCTGACGACATACAACTCTACATTTGCACAAATTCCATAGACTCCAACATCCACTCCAAACTCACCAACTGCTTAACCGACATCAAACCTTGGATGAAACAACAATTTCCTCAAACTGAACAGTGACAAAACAGACAAACCTCATTGGTTAAAAAAATATCACAAAATCCGCCCAACGGTTTGGCCTCAATGTCGACAACACCCCCCTCACTCCTTCCCCACTCATCCGCTACCTTGGCATCCCCCTCGATTCTACGCTCTCATTCGAACAACATGTTGAACAAATAACCCGGACTGCATTCTTTCGTCTCCAGAACATAGCTCGCCTCCGTCCATCGCTCACCTTTTCTGCTGCTGAAGCCCTGATCCATTCGTCACATTTTACCACGTCCAGACAAATGCTTTGAAGAGGACAGTTGTTTATTGTGCTATCAAGTGTTGGAATAATGGCCCACTGAACAAACTTGAATTGAATAGCAAAGTCTCTTAAGTACCACCTAAAGATGCACTATTTAGATATGTGAGTAGGGAACTAAAATACATAATGTAATGAAATATTAAGCATGAATGTAATAACCTCTTAAAAGTATCTGATGTTTATAAATGTATAATGTTTTATTGCTTTTAGATTATCATTGTTAAGTGAATTGTGATTATATGTATTTTGTGTTTTTTGTGTTGTCGTTCTGTGTGGACCTCAGGAAGACGAGCTCATCACTTTGGTGGCAGCTAATGGGGATCCTTTGAAACAATAAACAATCACATCCAGAATCAACTACTGCAATAGCATTCTCTATGGAATACCATCAAAAACCCTACATAAACAGGGCCGGCACTTTATGCCGGCCCTGTTGCTGCTGTTGCTATTTTGCACTACTGCCTGTGATTCTCACTCTCTCTGTGTGTGTATATATTGTTTCTTAAGAGAGAGAATTTAGTTTGTTATGATGTGTGCCTTAAGCCGTGGGCCTTCTCACGATTTTATTATGCTCGCATAATGACAATAAAGTATCTTGAATCTTGAATCTACATCCAAAACGCCGCTGCTCGCCTCTTCACCCACACCCGCATCACCCGGTCCTTAAAAACCTTCATTGGCTCCCGGTCCCCCAACGAATACAGTTCAAAGTCCTCCATCACTTTCAAAGCTCTCCACAATCTGCCCCCCCTACCTCACAGATCTGCTCCACCATCACACCCCATCTTGTTCCCTCCGCGCCGCCGACGCCAACCTCCTGTCCCTCCCCTGTAGGACCAAGCTCCGAACCTGGGGAGACAGAGCCTTCCCCATCGCTGCCCCCACACTCTGGAACACATTACCAAAACCACTACGAGCCTGCTCTGACCTTATCACCTTCAAGAAAGAACTAAAAACCCACCTGTTCAACATTGCTTTTAATGTCTAATTTTACTTTTTAAATTGTATCTAAATTATTTTCATGTTCATATTTTATTGTTTCTATTGCTTTGCTGTTTTTAACTTATGTACCTCTTGTAAAGCATCTTTGAGTATTTAGAAAAGCGCTATATAAATGAAATGTATTATTAATCGCTCTGGGATTAATAAAGCAGCAATAGTGCTGCACTCAACAAGGCACAGCAATACGGAAGTGACAACATGCACAAAGTGCATTAATAGAAATAGTAAATTATAATATTAAGAAATATATTTTAAAAAGGCAATAGATATAAGGGTACAATGATGGGTAGGGGGGGGCTCAGTCATTGTCAGAGTGGTCCTTTGTTGTATGAGGTGCTGATGGAGGGGGTGGGGGTGTTGTCCAGGATGTTTCCCACTCTCAGTCTGCTGCCCCATCACACCACAGCAAGCAGGATGCTTGATGCAGGATGTTTTATGCATGAACATCCACACATTATATGTTTGCACATATTACGACAATGTGCCCATGCTGAAGGGAAGCCGTTCGATTGTATCCTCTTGGCTGACAGTTGTGCTCTATGAGGCAGATTGGTGGAGGCAGACTGAAGCCCCAGCCTACCTTGATCAACGTGACAACCATGAGAAAACATTTGGCTCTAAAGGAAAAAAAAAAGTCAGACAAAAGTGCACCTGCCCAGGCGGAAATGTACAGTGGCTGTCTCTACACTTTAATACAGCTTGTTCCTATTACCAGCACTCAGGAAATCTTTTGCTGTGCTTGCTGTGTGGTTTCTGTCACAGAAAGGTAAGTGAGTGTGTGTATGCATGTGTGTGCCTCATGCCTCACACTCCTTCCACTTAAGCTTCTTAGGGACTTCTTAATGACATTCCCACATTAAGCTTTCCTGTGACCCGTCAATCATGAAACCTAAAACAAAAGTACTGCACACTTGTCATTTAACAGCAGGGCTCTTCAAGCAATGCTTTTCCGCTTCCAGACACACATTTAGATAAATTCCTCTTTCAATTGAGCAGATGCATCCTGCGGATACCACTTATCTATCATTCCTAAATGGCTATCCCAATTTCACATGAGGCATTTGGCATCATTTTGCTAAACAGCCACTTCTTCTCTCCCTCTTTCACCCCCTGTGGACCAGCAAACACTGTGACAAATGTTTTAATGGCTGCATTTGTTCACTTCTCCTTTCAACAATGTCATACATTACAGATGCCTCCCGTTTAATTTACTGCTGCGGAATTTTTGCTCTTTTACAGAAAATGGCAACAGAACGCAATGTCATACAGAGGAACATAAGAGAAGGTGCTTGATTTGGTTCTCGCTTTACGTCTTTGGCACATTCATTGGCTGTGTTTACATGGACAACATCTCTTTAATCTGATCAGAGTTCAGAGTAAAATTGTGATCGGATGTACTGTGTTCATGGACCCTAAAAATATTGATCCGATCAGGACTTGCGTGTTCATTCATCACACTTTCGAACTGAATAAAATATTTTCATGTGCAATTTATACCAAATATACCGGAAATAGTAGAAGAAGAAGCCATAGCGACTTCCGTTGTAAACAAAACATGGCTCCGCCCTTTTCTACTTGAAACGTCAGCGTTATTTCACGTGGTTTCCCCGTTTGCGCTGTTAGTTTCCTCCTTTAATGTCTCCGGTAACGTGTTTGTCTCAGATATTGGCCAGTTCTGTCTTTCGCTCGCTCTGCTTCAACTAGCTTCCGGGAATAGCAGAAGCACGTTTAGCTGACGTCACAGACATGCGCAGTAAGGACGGCTTGGACTGAAACATCGGAATAAATGTTTTCATGCGCCCTGATCGGATCATCAATCGGTATAAACCACCCCTCTCAATCGGGAAAGAATCTTGATCGGATTGAGCTTGATTGGGTCAGACTAATCCGATTTGGGTGTGTACATGAAGCATTTTTATTCCGATTAGGCTTTTAATGCGATAAAATGTGTCCATGTAAACGGAAATGCTAAGAAAACTCTAGCCAAAAAGAATTTCCTGCTACAGAGTGCTCGGAACTCTGGTTATGGTTGGCAAGCAGTACAAGCACCAAAAAGACCAAGCCGATAAAATGTTAAAACATAATTTATTACAATATAAAAAATAATATAGTCTGTGCTCATTGGTTAAAAGGAGCGGTCAAGCAGCCTGCCACAGGTACGAGTGTTTCTGGGATTAAAACCAGGAAGTAAAAGGCACTGTACGGCATTAAAATCACCTCAAAATAAAAGCACGCAATAAAACCAAAGTGTAAAAACATGCAAATATAAAAGTGTCCATCCTGTGACACACAAGCTGCTGCGTTCCGGATCAGCTGAATATATTTCATGGAATTGTTGGGGCAACCTGAATGTAATGAATTGAAGTAATCCACCCTGGAAGTCACAAAAGCATGAACTTCCCCCACCCCAAGGGAGTTGTGTCTTCCAGGCCAAAGCAGCACAGCTATGGATTGAACATCCTCTGCAGCTTTAACATAGACTTCATTCACTCTTAAGAAAGATGTCCTTTTAGACAGCTTTGAGCAGGAGTTGAATCATTATGTTATTTCTTTGTCGTTGCTTATTGTCCCAACACTCATGGTTACTCTACGTGGCTTATGCTTATTTCTATGTTTATGCTACATGGTTTATCTTTTATATCATTTTTAGTTTTGCGTATTTTTATTTCTTGCTGTGAAGCACTTTGAGATCTTCATGTGTGAAGAGTACGGTACTTTAAAAATAAACTGTACTTACTTTAATCCCATTTGGATGTGGGGACATGTCCATGATTGATGGATGGACAATCCCACCAAGTTTCTGTTTTAAACACTGCCCACCTATGATTGTAGGCCTTCCTATTCTGGGTGTGATCAATACAGATAATTTAATTGGTCCAAAATATATATACAGTTGAAAAAGAGTGACTTTTCCAAATATTGTTTTGTTCCCCCAGAGATCTGTTGGCATTATAATGATAAGCTGAATTGATTCCAACTGTGTTACCAAAAAATACATTTTAAAGGGAGGGAGTTAAAATGTGAACTCAGTTTATATATATATATATATATATATAAGCTTTATAAGCAGTACAGTGCATACCCCCTGATTATTATGTCTGCCCTCTCTTCTCATCCCATTGTTGCACACGACACAGGTTGAGCCAACTTGAGCATTCACAAGCGAAGCCTGAAAGACAGTGACCTTTCTCATGCTGACACTACATTGCTCACAGCTAACACCTTATTTTGATAGGTGTGGGCAGCGCTGACACTTCCTGCCACAACGCCTTCCACCCGAGGTGAGATTCTCTCCCCAAGGAAATCCTCAGTAAAGCTTGCTTTACACTCTAAAGGCCTCGGCAGATTGTGTTTGAGCCGGGAGAAGTCATTATGCTCAGTGTTGCATTATTCTAACACCAGAGTGTTAGAAGATGAAGGGACTAGAACAAATATGGCTCCACCCGACCACAACTCAATAGAGATAACACATTTTAATTCACTAAATTAATTTATGTATGGAAATCATAAAACATTGTCATGCAATCCCCATGAAGATATAAGTCATGTATCTGGAACAAAATGAATTCCAACAAGAATATCATGTCAACACTTTGAGCAAGCTGCTGATCCAGTTTCACGCTGCGGTAATCCAGTCTGTTCTCTGCATAGCTGTTCCTTTCTGGGTTGGTCCAACCAACAAACGGGAAGCAAACGGTTCAAAACGGAATCGGAACTGAAGAATAAATCAGTGGTGTCAAACTGCCCTCCATTAAGATTCACATATGTCAATAATTTACTGAGAGGATGACAGGAAGGATCACTGCAGAGCCATCAGACACTGGGCACAACCTGTTCCAGCTTCTCCCCTCTAATAGGCCCTGAGATCTATGTCAAAATGACCTGCCCGAAGAACAGTTTGTTCATCACTCCACGGAACAGGTAATCAATCACGCTTTGACAGCTTTCATTACTTCCATTTCAGATCTTTTTTTAAATTATCCTACAGTGGTCCCGGTTGCTCAGCGAGAGAAGAGGGAATGGAAGAGTTTAGGACTGAGAGTCGTGACTTTGTAATAATATTAGATCGTCATCGTCCCATCATTCAGACGCATTAGGTTTGCTTATCACAAACTATTTTTCACAGTTTCTCATTTTATTCAAAGGTGAGGTGTTTATAGTGTTTCAAGGAGTTGGGGTACAATAAGAACACTTCATCCATGCTAAGACATCATCACCTTGCATGAGAATAAGGAGGAAACTAGGCCTTCATCTGGCCATGCCAAGTCATTTCAATAGTATCACAATGTGTCCACGTTTACTTCTGATCATTGTGCAAATTGTAGGGTTCTACCAAACCCCTTCTGGTTCTTTGTTCTCCTTTGTGGGCGCGTAGTCAGTGAGGAGGACGTGGGTCAAGATTAACATATTTATATAACAAACAGATCAGTACAGTTAGTTCAGAAATCAGCGCTGAGGTTCGATCCTGTTCCTTGTGTGTGTCTCAAGTCCGAACAAAGGCCCGTCCTCTGCTTCCGTGACTTGTCCATGAGCCCATCCCCTGAGCGGGTTGGGGGCCCGTGTGACCGGTGGACTTCTGCGTTGTGTAATTTCGTGCAGCGTGTGATGCAGGAAGGAGCCACGGGATACAGCGGGAACCTTTGGAGGCACTCTCCGTTTAATCTGGTTGACATATAAAATAAAACATCAATATGCGTCGCTAGCATACGATCCAGCCCAAACTAAAGGGGGAGAAGACATGCAACAGTTAGCATCTCCCCACACTTACTTCACACACACAAGGTATTGGGGATGACTGACCTCTTCCGCGATCACATACGAAAAGGGAAGAGGCAGCGGGAGAACTCAGTATTTATAACAGACACACAGACACACGAAGAAGAAATAAAACCATAGAAGAAGTAGTTGGAGGACCTGAAGTCTGCACGCATATGACACACCAGGTATAATAGAAACATGACACACGGACAATTTTGTGTAATTATAAACACTTATTAATGAACCCGTTACACCCGCCCCAGCCAATCGTATCCCCTGTTATTCAGCGTCATTATGCGTCGTCACCAAATGAGACGTTCCAGTGAATCAGTAATAATAATACAAAAATAAATGTGGTGCCTCCCTGTTGCGATGTCGGCATGTAATCACGTTGTGGAATCCCATCTAATACGGAAATACCCTACAAAATAAAGACAACACTGTATCTATTCTCTTTTAACCAGCCACCAGGAAACAGGAGCTGGATGACCGCCATGATAGCGAAGGACACACCGCCCTTCACTGTTGTGGAAGATGTAGGATGCAGGGCATTGGTGTCAGAACTGGATCCCAATTGTGTTCTCCCTACCAGCCAGCCAGCCAGCCAGCCAGCCAGCCAGCCAGCCATGTATGTATGAAACGAGACTATTTAACTGTATGTCTCACGATTCAAACAAATTCAGCATGATATATTTTCCTTTTGGCGTTAAAGGCCATGGTGGAAGCCAAGTACGAGTCAGCAAAGAAGACTCAGGCTAAAGTTGAAAGGGTGGCTGTTGTTAGCCTTACTTCTGGACATCCATCAACACGGACGCCGACCTGGCTGCAACGTGCCATTTTGTTGGGGGAGAGAACTAGGCTCAAAACAAAATGATCTACGGTGACGGCCATGGGTGTGACGAGACCTTAAACAAAGCCGCTGTTGGAATTTAAAGCTGTACATGTGAACATATTTGGTAATAAAGGTGCTTATAACTGACCCTTACAAGGCAACGCTAGTTTTAGTCATGTAACAGTAGCTGCTGTCACTGTTTGTCACTGTTGAGTTAACAGCTGATTCAGCAGAATCCCTTGATCTGTATAAGGGATAAATAAATGGCTGCATTTTGTGTTATGCTTATGTGAATATATAAACTGCATACCTCCAGTCCTTTCGTATACATATAAGTGCATGTGTGTGTCACTCCTCTAGGTATTCTGTACTGATTTGGCTGAATTGCTGCATCGATTAATTTACTTCTGCTGAAACAATCTAAATGTAAATTGGAGCTCTCTATCTTTCTCTCCCATACTGTAATGAGAAGAGAATTGAAATGACTGTTACGTTTCATCCATTCCAACACAAAGTTGAACATTACAGAGATGACTTCTGTGTAAACAAAAACAAATAAGAAAGGGGAGAGAATCCTTATAAAACTTTCTGGAGACTTACAAGATACAAAGTTTTGTCTCAACAATTGTTCACTGGAGGTACTGCAAAGTGGATTAAGCAGCTATGATGGGATTAGCTGCATCTCTGGTTTTGTTTGGGAGGCTAAGAATCATTCATATATTTAAAAACAATAATAATTGCAAAAAAATATATTTGAAAAAATGTCTCCGTTACAGACATATTTGAAATCACTTAACTCTGATCTGATTTGTGACCCGGCATAATGAAACACTCATAACGTACAAATTACAGATCCCATTGTTCAGGCCAGGAATAACAGGCAGACCCCAGGAAGCAGAGACACACATGAAAGATAGTTTCAACTTACTGAAGAAGGTAAAACAGTAATAAAGAACTGAGGAACAGACTGGCTGACAATAAAAAAAGATACCCAAAAAAAACAAAAATCACAATATGCAAAAACCTCAGGCTAACTGGTGGGTGGGCACCAAAACTCATAACTAACTGTTTGCCTATTGGTTGATCATCAACAACAAGTTCAATCTCCACGGCTTGCATGGAGAGCTACAGCGACAGATGACCAACTTGCCCACCGTCACCAGGACTGGTAATGCTACGTTAGCTCTTTTTATACGTTGAACTTTTTGTGCTTGAGTTGTTGGGGGTGGAATAGTCAGCGACACCCTGAGGTGGACACTGATTGGCTCCCATTGGCAAAGTGAGGAGCGGCGAGCAGCGGAGAGGAGACGTGATTGGAGTGTGGAGAGCTGCAGCGCTACAGAGCAGAGACCAGCATTAGTATTGATGACTGTCGCCTGCACCGCTGGTATGTTCACACAGGAGCCCATGAAGGGCTGTCAGCCCGAGCACGCAAGCACCTGGTCTCCCCGGCAACCTCCCTACTTTGTGAGACACTGTTTAGCATCAAAGGCCACATAGTGCAGAAGAAAAGGGCAGCCTTGCTCCTCGAAAACGTGACCAAGCCGGTCTGTCCCAGCGGCTGGCTGAAGAAGAAGAAATAAGAGGCATGAGGTCAGAGTAGCTGCTACGTCCTCTCTAACCTACTAGAAGAGATTGTTGATGTTAATTCAGAACTTTATTTTGAACAATGTTATTGTTGATGTGCTAACTTAGAGCGCTGTGATTGATGGGTCTGTGTTATTTTATATTAATAATAATAATCAATAAGCAGAGGAAAAGCAACAAGTTCAGGGTTCAATGCTTTTATTGCTCCGACAAGAGTTCTTACTGTTTTTTAACTTACAGAACTTTATTTGGACCTGATGTTATATTTTATCTTCTAATTATTTGGAGGTTGACAACAGAACTCGGCAATACTCCCCCTGGTGGTGGAAACTAAATGTTGCAGGCAGCACTGAGGACGAGTCGCAGATACAGCAGAATGTAAATGTCTGGACTGCATCTGTTCAAGTCTGTTACAAACAATCAATGACTTTATAAAGATACTCTTTGTTATATATTCATCTTTTGATCTGCCACAATAATGCAATGAATTTAAACGAAAATACCTCAAGTTGAGGGCTTTTCTCAGCAATTTAACATTAAAACATTAAAAAAGAGATTAATTAGATCAATTAAGTACAGATCATAATTAAGTAATCTGTCAAAAAAATGTTTTATCTCTTGACAGCATTAATATGTCATTACATCCATAATTCATTGCTGCTAAGCAGATGTAGCCACATGAATGAGATGTTTTAGAAACAGATGCTGCAGAGTTGCATATTTTCTTGCATGTTGTGCTTTGTATGGATCAAGGAGAGGGATTTGTTTGACTTGTTCTATCTCAGATGTTGGTTCATATGAGCCTCTTGGTGGTTCTTTATTTATTGTAGGCTGAGGAAAGCAGGGAAATAAAACATGACAACACTAGCCTTAGAACCACACAATAGAATATAAAAAGGTTTATATATCTGTCGGGGATTTAATGCCAGGAAGACATTGCCACTATCTTTGGTTTATTCCTCCACAGGACTCTCATTTTCTACTTACTTTTATTATAGGGATGCATTCATTAACATTGTGCAATATCAATGCACATAAGCCGTTATTCCATTTTGCTATTGTTCCCTACGCATTTTAACTCTCAATTGTGTCGTTGCAATCGTCTGAAAACTGCTTCCACTTTGCTTTAATGAGGCTCTTAACCCAGTTGGTCTGTATACAAATATAAGTCCATATCCACGCATAAAGTCTTCCACATTGCCATTAATATCTATTACTCTACTGCCCCAGAGAAGGCAAGGTTGGTAAGTAGAAGTTCACAATGTTTGAACTAGCCCTGTGATGAACTGGCGGCTTGTCCAGGGTGTACCCCGCCTCTCGCCGGTTGACTGCTGGGATAGGCTGCAGCACGACCCGTGACCCGGTAACGGACAAAGCCGTTTTGAAAATGACTGAATGAATGTTTGAACTGAAACACACTCTGCTTCACTTCATTTGGACCCACTGGACTCAATCCCTGCTAGGATTTGTTGCTTTGCATGTCCAAGTGTCTGTGGGTGATGCACCCAGCCCAATAGCTCTCAGTAGGGGTGTAACAGTACAATAAAATGTCATTTCGGTTCGGTCCGGTTTCTTGAGGTGTTCGGTTTGGTTAATTTCGATACGAAAAAGGCAGAAAAATTACTTAAAATGCTTCTGTGTGACACGCACAAACTTATCATCGGTGGAGACTTTAATCTGATCCTGGACCCCCAACTAGATAGGTCCTCACAGAGAGTAGCGACTCTGTCAAAATCAGCAAAAACCCTTCAAACCTTTATGAGCACCTACAAGGTAGTGGACCCTTGGAGGTCACTATTTCCCAAGAGGAGTGAATACTCCTTTTTCTCGCCGGTTCATCGTTCCTACTCCAGGATAGATTTCTTCCTGATAGATCAGGATTTAATGTCAAAAGTTCAGCATTGTGAATACAAAACAATTGTTCTGTCAGATCATAGTCCGGTATTATTGCAAATTGCAATCGGATGTAAATCCCCAAGGAAATGGCGATTTAATAATAATCTATTATCTGGTCAAAAAGAACAGGAAGAAACTAAAAAACACATTGAATTTTTCCTGGCTACCAATGACACACCAGACGTCACTAGGAGTATTCTTTGGGAAACACAAAAAGCATATTTACGTGGACAGCTGATTGCCTTGAGTAGCTTTAATAATAAAAAACGTAGGGAGAAAGAATCTAATATCATCAAGGAAATTTCTGAAATAGATAAGCAAAATGCTACTGCACTCACAGTTGATCTTCATAACAAAAGACAATCTCTTCAAACGGAACTTAATTTGTTATATACCACTGAAACGACTAGGCTATTAACACGGCTAGGGCACAAATATTATGAACATGGAGAAAAAGTAGGGAAGGTCTTGGCGTCTCAAATTAAAGAACAAGCTGCGTCGAGATCAATAATGGAAATTAGAATGGATTCAGGACAAACAACTAAGGACCCAATAGAAATTAATGACGAATTTAAAAGATTTTACGCTAAATTGTATACTTCGGAATCAGCGGGCGACCCTACAATAATTGACAGTTTCCTTAAAGGCCTTAATATTCCTCAAATTAGTGCAGATCATAAATCTTTGTTAGAAACGCCGGTAACGTTAGAAGAAGTAAAACAAGCAATAAACAAAATGCAGAACTCAAAAGCCCCTGGACCAGATGGATATACAGCAGAGTTTTATAAGTCTTTCAGGGATCAGATCTCCCCTACCATGTTGCAAGTGTTTAATGAAGCATTGACTAAGGGCTCTTTGCCTCCATCATTTTATGAAGCCAGTATCTCACTCATATACAATCCGGGGAAGGATCCTTTGGAACCCAGTTCATACCGACCTATAAGTTTACTCAATGCTGACTATAAAATCCTAGCAAAAGACAGGCATCTATTCTTTAATATACGTAGATTGATGAACATTATTTACACCCAAGACACAGATAAACAAACTCAAGAGTTGCTGCTCTCCCTAGATGCGGAGAAAGCCTTTGACAGGGTCGAGTGGGATTATCTCTTCTCATCCCTGTTAAAATTTGGTTTCGGTCCCAACTTTGTATCTCTGATCAAACTGTTATATGTTCAACCACAAGCGTCTGTACAAACTAATAATGTATATTCATCTTATTTCTCTCTAGGACGTTCAACAAGGCAGGGCTGCCCCCTATCCCCCTTACTTTTTGCTTTAGCAATTGAGCCTCTAGCCATTGCATTGAGAGCATCTGAAGGATATGCCGGTATTACAAGGGGAAAGACCGAACACAAGGTGTCACTGTATGCTGACGACCTGTTGTTATATGTGTCGAACACTAAGGAATCTCTTCCGAAAGTAATGTCAGTTTTAAAAGATTTTGGAATAATATCAGGATATAAAATAAATTTTTCAAAGAGTGTCATCTTTTTAATTACTAGCCCGACCCAAGAATCTAACCAAGTCCTTGCCTCTTATCCATTTACAATCACAAACAGTTTTAAGTATTTAGGGATCAACTTCACCAAAGAATTTTCCGGTCTTTTTAAACATAATTTCTCAAAGCTGTGTGAACAAACGACTCACAACTTGGACAAATGGAACACCCTCCCAGTTTCTCTGGCAGGAAGAATTAACATAGTAAGAATGAACATTCTTCCTAAATTTCTGTTTTTATTCCAATGCATACCATTTTATATCACCAAAGCCTTCTTCACAAAATTGGACAGTTTAATATCTCGTTTTATTTGGAATAAAAAGACACCCAGGATTAAAAAGTCTTTTTTGCAGAGACCAAAAGAGCTGGGAGGAATGGGATTGCCTTGTTTGAGAGTATACTATTGGTCGTGTAATATCCGAGTTTTGTCTTTCTGGTGCAATTCGCAGGGGGCTGACTGGGTAGAGATGGAGAATCAGAGTTGCAATTCTACCTCATTACAAGCATTGCTTTATGCCTCCTTGAAAAATAATAAACCCAAAGTCAAGAGTCTTGTGGTTTCCCATTCAGTTAAGATTTGGCATCAAATTAGGAGACATTTTAATTGGCAGGAGATCTCAACATTGACCCCGATCACACATAATCATGAGTTTGGTCCAGAACTCAGTAAGGTCTCATTTCATCGATGGAGAGCCAAAGGGATAAATTCCATGCAGGACTTGTATGTTAGTGGAAAATTCGCAACCTTTGAGCAATTGAGAGAAAAATACAAAATTGAAAATATGGACTTTTTCAAATATTTACAAATTCGTAGCTTTGTTAAAGCAAAATTCTCTGGTTTCCCCTCTCGGCCCCCTGACTCCGAGATGAACACTGTACTCTCAAAAGACCCGCTGAAAAAAGGTTCAATTTCTAAAATACGTCGCGAAATATCAGACAAAGAATACATGCCTTCACTTGATCATCTAAAGGAGGCCTGGCAACAGGATATCGGGATAAACATCACTGCCTCTCAATGGACTGCAGCTCAGGTCAACGTCCACTCATCTTCAGTTTGTGCTCGGCATGGACTTCTGCAGTTCAAAGTTTTGCACAGACTACACCTCTCTAAAGTGCGGCTCTCCAAAATGTTTCCAGGGGTGAACACTGCTTGTGACCGGTGTGGCCAAGAGCAGGCCACACTGGCTCATACGTTCTGGAAGTGTCCTGACATAATGCCTTATTGGGCCAAGATATTTAACATGTTGTCGAACATTTGTCAGACACAACTACAGCCTGATCCTGTGTTGGCATTGTTTGGAGTTCCCTCAGCCTTGACTGGTCTCTCGAACAGGCAAAAAACGGTTGTTAAATTTGTTACAGTGTTGTCTAGGAGATTGATCCTATTAAACTGGAAACAAAAAAAACCTCCGTCCTACTTAAATCTCTTAAATGATGTAATGAAGCACGTTCAATTGGAGAAGATTAAATTCGAACTGAAACGGAGGGTAGATGACTTTCATTTGACGTGGGATGCGTTTTTGGAGTACTTCAGCAAAAATAAACAGAAATAAACATACAAATGCATAGATATGACTAGCTTGACCCCCCCCCCCCCCCCCTCACTCCTCCCACCCCACCCCTTTTTTTTTTTTTTTTTTTTTTGTCTCCCTTGTTGGTGTCAGTTTTTATTATTTTAATTATCAATGTAAGTGTGTATGGATATGTGTACATTGTATGTGTATGAGTATTTGTTCAATGTTTTATGTGTTCATAAGAAAATAATAAAAAGATTTTGGAAAAAAAAAATGCTTCCGTTTTATTTTTTAAATGCAAACAATAGAATTTGTGTAAATATATAAAAGCGACCCATTTGGGTGATATTTCAAATAAATTAGACTGACCATTTCAAACTATTGTATTGTAACAATTTAAAAATCGTAATAAAATTATTAATAGGTTAAAACTGTAAACTTTGAACATTTAGCAGCAACAGCCTGAATATGACAACTGTAACTAGTACTACTCCTACTAACTATTCAAGCTTAAAGTTTTTGGCTAGAAAGATTAACTTATCCACATGTTCTGCAGAAAGCACAGCTCAAGTTGCCATGACAACATCTCATACGAGAAAACCCACTTTGCTAGTTTCACTATGTGGCTGCAAGCTTCCAGCGTGCCTCCGTCAGTCAATAGTGTCCGACACTCAGAGGCGTCCATGCGGAAACTTGCCCAGGACTTTAGTTCCGCGAGGAGTGCTTAGATTGTGCTTGTAAGAGCCAATGTGCGCGCGCTGGGTGCGTGCGCGTGCTGGGTGTGTGCGCATCCACGCCACGGTGATTGGGGCGTGGCACAGCTGGAGTGGAGGCTTTATTTGTGTGCGCACCTGTGCTGTGTTAGTGTTATGGTGGTGGGGTGAGCGTGAGGAGAAACTTTTTGTTGACCGCATTAAAACGCAGGATAGACGCGACGGGAACAACGACGGATCGCACTGGCTCAATGAGGTATTTACCGTCAACCGATACAACAGCCAACGTAAGTCCTCAATCTGCTATCTCTGCGAGCTGGAGCAGAATAAATCCGTCAAGGCCTGTGCAAAGTACTGCGTGCGCGTCGTCAATGTTTTAACCCCTTCGACTTAGCCCACCGTGGCGTTTGGATTAATTTTATATACGCCACAATAGTGCTAGTAACAAATTTAATGAGAAATAGTGCATAAAAGCAAAACGGTACGCAAGTTGACCGAAACGGTTCAATACATCACGTGAACCGTTACACGCCTCGCCCTCAGCGGCTGTTCTATTGTTGAGTAAGTGTTTGTGTAGGACAGGGTTCGGGAACCTTTTTGACTAAGAGATCCATGAAAGCAAAAGATTTGGAAATTTATTTCAGTGAGAGCCATATAATATATTTTAAACGTGAATTCAACTAAATGTCAGTATAATAAGCCTCTGAACGTTACGGACTAACGTGAGCGGATCCGAGAAAGCAGAGAACAGAGACGGTGAGATAGTTGATTGCTATTACATTTACTGATCCAGCCACACGTGAACAAGTTACTTACAACAAAAAACACTGCGCACGAACCAGCTGCGGTCAGCACGGGTGAGGCGAGGATCAGAGACGGGGAGTGGCAGAGAGACGTTCTGCACACCGGGAAGAAAAACACACAATAGTCCGACGGGGGACAGCGGGCGGAGTAGAGAGTATGAGGGCTGGTGGTGATTGCCTCAATCCATCTCAGGTGACCGCAGCCAATCCACACGCCGCAGGTCCTTGATCAATAAACAGACACAGGTGTGAGTGAAAATGAAAATTAACAACGCACAGCAACATGACCCTCACACTGAATTTATTCTTAAATAATGTCGATATAATACTCACCATTAATGCGACTTCTGGTGCTGCATGGATTTGCTGATGTTTTTGTAGTCTGGTTGGTACTTGGTGAGGTTAAGCTTCATGCAAGCGTTGAGGCTTTCATCCGTTAAACATGATCGTAGGTTGGACTTGATGTTTTTAAGATGTGAGAACGACTGCTCACATGCATACGTAGATCCAATCATGGTCAATACAGCAATACTCACACGCTGCAGTGTGTGGTATGTGACAGGAAGCGCGTTACGAGTTTTGAGAATCAGCTGGTCTTCGGGTTGAAGTTTTTTCATTTCTGTCCACATGTGCTTGCTCGCCAACTCCGCTTTCTGTCGTGTGATTCTTTCCAAATCTTCATTCAGTGACTTGAAGTTATTCACCCACATGTCTGAGGCCTTCAGGTCAGCCACTTCTGCTTCAAAATCTCTGACGGAGACACCAGGAATGTGACTCAGGTCGGCTGTGTTCAGTGAACACTCGTTTGGACGGGTGATGTACTCAAAAAGACGAGCGTACTCACGAAATTCTCCAAAGCGTGATTTGAAGGACTGTAGGAGACTGGATGTGCA
The DNA here is from genome assembly GCF_040956055.1 of Brachionichthys hirsutus. Taxonomy (NCBI): domain Eukaryota; kingdom Metazoa; phylum Chordata; class Actinopteri; order Lophiiformes; family Brachionichthyidae; genus Brachionichthys; species Brachionichthys hirsutus. Next base: position 1,841,983 of record NC_090910.1, read on the forward strand.
GCCAGCTAGCTGGCGGAGATCAAAGTTTTGATTAGGCTCACTTGCTGTGCATGCATCTTTAAATTGGCTCAGTTTTTCAAAATGTAGAAAACGACCCGTTTCAAGATCCATGATGAAAAGCTCCAGCTTGTTTTCAAAAGCAAACACAGCTTGTTGAAGGACTAACACTGTATTTCCAATGCCTTGCATTTTCACATTGAGCTGGTTCAGATGTTCAGTCATATCTACGAGATAGTAAAACTTGAGGAGCCACTCAGTTTCGGCTAGCTCAGGATGCTCGATGCTTTTCATTTCAAGGAAAGTCCGGATTTCTTTCAGGCAAGCCGCAAAACGGCTAAGCACCTTCCCTCTTGACAACCAACGCACATTGCTGTGCAAAAGCAGACCAGGATAGTTATTTCCAACTTCATCCAGCACTGTTTTAAACTGGCGATCATTTAAAGCTCGGGCAGCAATAAAGTTGATCACACGAATGACCAGCACAACCACTTCGCCAAACTGCCTGTCACACATCTGAGCACAAAGTGCCTTCTGGTGTAGAATGCAAAGGAAACTTATGATGGGTCTATTTTCATGTTCACGGAGAAGCGCCACAAATCCTTTGTTTTTCCCCACCATCAGTACACACTGAGAGAAGTTTATCCATCGGTACATTTTTTTCTTGCGCAAACTCCATGAAAGACTTAAATAAATCCTCACCTCTTGTGGACCCTTTTAATGGTGTGTCACCAACAGCATATCTTGCAATTACGCTGAACTGCGCCAAATGGCTCACGTCTGACTCATCCAAAGCCAGGGAAAAGAACGGCGCTGCATTCATGTCCTTCACTTGCGTTTCCTCCACTTTCTTTGCCATCACGATGGGAAGATCATGAACAGTTCTTGCCGACAGAGGCATGTCTCGTATCCTTTTGATTATCTATTGATTATTATTGTTCGGAAGATCATCAAAAAGTTCATTGGCTACATCCATCATGAACGTTTTAGCATACTCGCCATCTGTGAATGGTTTTCCGCTCCTCACTATTGCTAAAGATCCAGCCAAGCTAGCGGAATTACAGTCACCTTGCTGGGTCCATACGCGGAGTTGCTGCTGGCTAGCTTGCACCCTGCTCAGTAGCTCTTGGCACGCTTTCTTTCTGCTGTCTCCCGCAGGGTATTTGATGCAAAGCTAGCATGACGCGCGTCGAAGTGCGGTTTTACGTTCGACCGTTTCATCAATGTAATTTTGTCATTGTAAATTAGACACACCGAAGAACATGCTCTCTCCACAAAGGCGAATTCTTCGGCCCGTTCGTCCTGAAATGTTCAATATTCCTTTTTGCCATCTTCTTCGTCGAAGGGTTAGCTTTGAACTTTGACCGATCAGACTGATTCGATGGGGGGCGTTTACCCGTTTTACCCAGCAACGGCTGACGGAGGGCAGTATCATCCAATTAAAATAATGGACAAGTGCCCCTACAGGCCTGAACAGGAATGAGCAGTGAAAAAAATCGACGGATGGATAAAAAAAAGTGAGAATGTTTTGTTTTATCGGCGTGCGCGCCATATGCAATCATCAAAAGAGCCATAGGTTCCCGACCCCTGGTGCAGGTGGTTATTACTCCTCATGAGCAGGTTGCACCTTACGTATTAGCCTCTGTCAACACCGAGTGTTAGTTGCAGCTCTTCAAGCTTGTCAGACAAGGACGGTGTTCACTAAGTTCAGTCCATTTACCATGTAAAACTTCTAAGTCTTTTAAATTCTCGTCAATCTGCAACCAAACTCCTTTTGGTTTCATAACATGATATCACACGACAACTTTTTCACTGGGCCTTACAGGCATGTATGTAAGTTACAAAACCGCATAAGTCTAGAAAGCAAGAGCATTGGGAGTACAAGAGGGACTGCATTACACAGGACAATGCTTCCTCTACTAGCTGCCCTCGTTGGGTGAGAGAAACAATTCTCCCTCTCCCTCTCTCTCTCATGCACTCACACACACATATACATTAAGAATTTGTTTGAATTATTATTCAAAGCTAGAAGTACTCAGAGAACGCGGACCTCCGCTGAGCAGCTCATTCCCCTCCTAACTGGATCTACACCGTCCACATGGTGATCTGGATCAGCACCAAAAGGACAGACAGAATAATGCAGGTGATTACATATATGCAGTAATTACTGTTTTAAAGGCGGGGTCAGTGCCTCAGACAGAATATGACACCATTAATCATGTTTTCATAACCAGTTGCTTCCAGTACACCCAGAATGTGTTCTAAACTACGGTGGTGAACTGGGAACACTGGCTCTCTTTGACATTCTGCACTTGCTCATGCCAAGTTAATTAATCATTTTTATCAAAACATTTTCCTTGTATGATACTCAACCTTATTAAAAGTTCCTGCTGGGTATTACGTTCAGCCTGGCTTCCAAAATCAGCGTCACATCAGCATAAGCTATTTCCCAGCTTCTTCAGACAGAGTCTTTAGGCTTTCTGAAATGAATCTGCTGCCGTGTTCATCTTTTCTCACTCCCAGTTGCCGATCTCTTTATGTCTCCCTCGAGGCATTTCTTAGCTGCCCTTTAACCCCTCCTTTCGGCTTCTTCCTGGAGACATGGTTTACCTTGATGGTTAGAACCTCAACTCATTTGACCTCGGCCCCAGGAGCTGGATGCACTGTCAGACATGTTTTCACTGCCTGCCTGGGGCTGATGCCTTTTTCTGTTAACAAGTACAAAACCGATCCGTCTATAAAATGCCTGAAGACATCATTTACTGGCTTGACCTCAGATTAGTGGCTGTTATCTCCAGAGCTACAGTACATCTGCTGTTTTCTTCATCTAATCTTGTATTCCAGTCCCGACCTGACTTTTTAAAATGGTTGTGGCCTCGCTTGTTTGCCCTCACTAACAGAATATGTTCTTATTTCCCTTCTGCATGCAGGGAGTTTCAGAGTGCTCACTGTGAATGGCTTGAGCTGGACAATTCAGCATTATGACTGTCAGTGTCAATAAACAGATTCCTGTTTTGTGTAATCATTAATTAAAACATTGCTGCACTCTGTCCTGATCCTTAATGATACATTCAATGATTGTTTTAATCACTTCAGAGTTGAGGCTGCGTGAGAGAAGATGCAGGACAAAACAAAAACTCAAAAGCAATTTCTACTCTACTCACTGCTGCACATTAATGCAGCCTCACGGTTAGCACGGGTAGTGTAGTTAGCAGGAGCTAACGTGTCAAGAGGCTGATTTAGGATAGAGATGGGGAGGTGTTGACAGAGGCCAGTAGTGTGTAGGAAGATGGAAGAATTATTTAGAGGAATTAATGAATGAGGAAAACGAGAGAGAACAAAGGGGAATAGAGGAACCTGTTGTCGACCAGGAAGTAAGAAAGATTAGCATGAATGAAGTTAGAAAGGCGATGAAGAGGATGAAGAATGGGAAGGCAGTTGATTTGGACGACATACCTGTGGAGGTATGGAAGTATCTAGGAGAGGAAGCTTTAGACTAAGGACTCTCAACGGAAACAAGACCGCAAGGGCTTTTTTGAAATGCTCCTTCTAGACAGGATGTTTGACTGTATTTGTACTGTAATACATGCTACTGTGTGACTGTACTTGTACTCTAACATTCTATCGAACAAATATATTCATCGTCATCAGTCAACCATATTTGTTAATTGTTTTAGGGACATTATTTTGAAGCATAAAATGGGATTAAAAGAAACTTTTGGTTACATATTTCCCTGGCTGTGACTGCAACGTGGATACTTTTTTTTCTACAAGTCAGAAACCGTGTACTAATGGCAACCACAGCTGCCAGTTGATTACTGTATTTTGACAGGCACATTTCTAACATATAATATAATAATATACTCATATGTCTGCCTTGTTGCCATATAATATTATAGGATGTGGCTTTTAGAAAAAAAGCCTTCATTAGGATTTGGAGGTGTGTGTTTTTTTCTGAAAAAGGAACAAAGCATCATTAAACAAACTTACATATACTTGTTTATATCAAAATACTACATACTAGCACAATAAATCATCTGTGGCTTCTGCATCCTCCAAAACGGCATAACCTGATACAGTCTTTTTTTTTCAAACACACCCTGACACAAATGTCAGGCGTATATTGTATATTTTGCTTGCGTGGGGTCGCCGCCTGCGCCGCGATGCCTCTTGGCTGCCTCTGTGTATCCCCTGATGTATTTGTTTTGTTACTTGGGAATACATTACATATTCACATTTATGCAGCAAGAGAATCATTTGAATATTAGCAAGGCAGGGAGCTGCCTGACTTGATCAAATATGGCCCTGCAGTCATTGCTTTCTGGAAGACAGGGTTTTATTTCTGATTCACTCTGTGCTTTTTAAAGAAAGCATCTGAAACAGAACACAGGCTCTGTGTGTGTGTGTGCGAGAGAGAGAGAGAGAGAGGGAGAGAGAGAGAGAGGGAGGTATGTATTAAGCACGAGAGAAGTGCATTGTCATACGTGAAGAGAGTGCAAATGGAGGACCAGAGAATCTTTCATCTGTCTCATGCATAATTATTGTACACTGTACACTGCAGTAATTGTGCTACTGTGCACGTAACACAACCAAGAGAATTCCATCAGTCCAGAATCTGCCGCTAAAAAAGTTTTTTCTTTGAAATCTGCGCAAAGCTAATGCTTTTAGAACCAGATATAACACTTCAAAGATAATCCAGGGGAAAAATTAGTATTACAAATATTTGACCTTAATAGTAGTAGTGTTAAAGTAGATAGCATTTGAAGAGTGTGAACCCCAAAATGCAGAGGCGGAGGGCAGGGAACAGTTCGTACGTCTTCAGTAATTATTAACAAACACATTCCTCAACACAGACACTAATAACCCAAAAACCAGGAGCAAGGAGGGGGAAAAAGCCAGACCGAAAGCATAGAGGTGAAAGCCTCATCCGACCACGAGCCAGGTGAGCAGTTTATATGGAAGCGAGTGATGAGCTGAGGAAGAGGATCAGGTGCGCCTCGTTTGGCTCAGCCAGTTCGTGCTCCGTTATCAGGGAATAGAAACGGGAGCGAGCGAGAGGAAGGGGAGGACGACAAACCGATGAAACCATGATGGTGGATTTATTTGATGTGCACCATGATGTGGCTTAGTGAACGTTGGAAAGTTACACAAGTCTTTGGTCTTCCTTTTATACGCAAACAAGCTTCCACAATAAGCTGCCGTTCCAATCCAAACGAGATGCAACCATCTGCTCCGCCAGGATCTTATTGAGACTCTTCTCCCTTCAGTCAGAAGGATTTATTCTTTGCTTTCAGAGCTTCCCTTTGTCCTATCTCGCTGACTGTACAGTCCATCGCCTGCAAGAGATTAACCGACAGTAGAATCACAGATTGGGAAAAGAGTCTGAAACAGTTTGCAAATTCATGCTGGTATTTTGAAGTGTGTTTGATCAGACATATGACTTTGGATTAGAATAACATGGGGACATGGTGGCCATCGCCATTGCAACGGTGTAAAAAATACAACATGGGTGTTATTGACTTTTTTCGACCAGCATGTGTATGAGAACGTAAGTGGCAAATTTGGGACGTTTCCATGGTAATGCGTAATTTTTGTATCATGGGAGATTTTCGTGTCGGCCTCATGAGAGTAACATGGGGAATTCCGGCTTACGGCGCTTGGGCGTAATATTATACAGTACAGTGGTACCTCAGCTTACGAATTTAATCCGTTCCGGGACTAGCTTCGTAACGTGAAAACTTCGTAAGTAGAGACGCATTTTGATTGTAAATGCACTAATCCGTTCCAAGCCCCGCAAAAGTTTGATATTTTTTTATTAAAACATAAAAGCGCATCAGAACATGAAACAAATACATGTTAAAATTAGATTACCGCACAATAAACATAAAACGAGAGGCACATCATGTAAAAAAATCCAAAGAATAAAGAAAATAATAAAAATATTAATTTACCGTTTAGCTGTTATTTTTTGTCCTCTGTGTTTATTGGTCCTTTGCGGTGTTTCCTGCGTCGCGTTTCTTGAAGTACTGATCCAATGACGTCTGCTTTTGCCGGCTTTTGGCAATCTGTCGGAAATGTCCGAGGCAGACGTCATCATAGTGAGCAATAGCCCGACTTGTCAGAACTTTTTCCGGGTGATTCTTTTCCACAAATTCCGAGACTTCATGGAATTTCGCTAAAATGTCTTTAATTTGGGCTGATGGAATGATGGCTGCGTCCTCCTCCTCCTCGTCTCTGAACTCCTCCTGCACAGCGGTGTGTTGCATCGCCTCCAATTCCTGCAGCTCCTCGTTGTGCTCCTGAATCAGCTCGTTGATGTCCTCCTCATCCACCTCAAGACCCATGCCCTGTCCCAGCGAAATAATTTGGTCAACTTCACTGTCCACCTCGAGCCCCTCAACATGTCGTGGGGCAACTGCATCAGGCCACAGCTTTGTCCAAGCTGCATTAAGGCTACGTGTGGTCACCTCCTGCCAGGCCATGTCGATCATCTTGAGGCAAACAACAATGTCGAAGTGCTCCTTCCAAAACTCACGAAGAGTAAGCTGGGTGTTTTCAGTGATGTCAAAACATCTCCTGAACAGGTTTTTTGTGTAGAGTTTTTTGAAGTTAGCAATGACTTGTTGGTCCATGGGCTGAAGGATAGAGGTGGTGTTAGGTGGGAGGTACAGCACCTTAATAAACGAAAACTCCTCCAGGATATCATCTTCAAGGCCGGGCGGGTGGACAGGGGCATTATCGAGAATGAGGAGGCACTTGTAGGGGAGATTGTTCTCCTCTAGGTACCCCTTAACAGCAGGGCCAAAAACCAAATTAACCCATTCAACAAAATATTGTCGGGTGACCCAGGCCTTGGCATTTGCCCTCCATAGCACATTAAGTTTTTCTTTTATTATTTTGTGAGCCTTGAATGCTCTGGGATTTTCGGAGTGGTACACCAGCAGGGGCTTGATTTTGCAGTCCCCGCTGGCATTGGCGCAAAGGGCGAGCGTAAGGCGGTCCTTCATGGGCTTGTGGCCCGGCATTTTCTTCTCCTCCATTGTAATGAAGGTGCGGCGTGGCATCTTTTTCCAAAAAAGGCCCGTCTCATCACAATTAAAAACTTGCTGTGCACCGTAGTCTTCATCGATCATCAATTGTGTGAATTTTTGTACAAATTCGGCGGCCGCTTCGTGGTCGGCGCTAGATGCCTCGCCATGGCGAACAACAGAGTGAAGTCCAGTCCTCCTTTTAAACTTCTCGAACCACCCACGCGATGCCTTAAACTCCGGGTGTGGTCCTTGTGCCGAATTTCCTTCGCCTGTGTCCTCCTTCGCTATGTCGGTAAAAATGGCGATTGCTTTTGCGCAAATTATGGCCTCCGTCACTGTGTCACCAGCGATCTCTTTCTCTTTTATCCACATGAGTAACAACCTCTCCATCTCGTCGTTCACTGCTGACCGCCTCTTGGAAATGACAGAGAGGCCTTTGGAAGGAACCGTAGCTTTTAGGGCTTCCTTTTGTTTTATTATCGTGCCGATTGTAGATATATTACGGCCATATTCTTTTGCGAGATCACTCAAACGCATCCCCTTTTCATACCTTTCTATTATCTCTTTCTTTGTTTCTATGGCCAGAAAAAGTCTCTTCCTCTTTTCTCCTGTTTTGGGGTCCATTGTGAATAACGTGGGTTCTCTCTCTCTCTCGCTGCATACACACGAACACGTAGCATGCCGGGATACACGTAGCATGCCGGGATACACGCATACGCAACGGGTTGCCAGGCAGATTTTAGGCAATAGCCAATGGCAGAGCAGCTACAAGTTTGTTTACGTTCGGGGAACTCTGGGAGCGGCGAATACAGCTATTCGCCGCTCCCAGAGTTCACTTCGTATCCTGAAATGCTTTCGTAACAAGAGGCAATATTTTCCCATTCAGAAACTTCGTAACCTGAAAATTTCGGATGTAGGGACATTCGTAAGTAGAAGTACCACTGTATTATATTTTAAAACATATGAGTGTTCCGAGACACAAGCAAACCTGCAAGCAATATTTTGCTTTGAGATACAAGCAGCTTCCACATGGTGGCGCTAAATGTCCAAGCGCTGGTTCAGTCCAGATGTTGTCCACCTTCCGTCCTCGTCTCCTGCTCGTCTCCGTGTTGGGTTTCCGTTACTGACCTGATTCTGGCTGTACCTGCGAGTATTCCTGATCAGTGATGGATCCACAGAAAGCGAGCGGTGAGGATGGGGATGAAGAGAAGACGATGATGATGATGATGATGGAGATGGAGCATGAAATGATCCATCAACATGACCGTGGTGTCCGTAAGTGATGGGACACGCCAGTACGAGCAGAGTACATCAACGTGTACAATCCTCAACCAGAAGGACGTTATCAAGAACACAAAGCCTTCCAGAGGCAGAACTACTATGTCTAAGTTTATGTACCAGTACCTGTAAGGTACAATTACTGCATACTGCAAGTGTCTCCGTACTGTCCAACCCCCCCACTCCTCCTTCGACTGTCTTGATGGTAAAACTCATAATAATACCAGATTTTATATTACAGTAATACTGCATATCATTTAATATATAATTGTGTGTATTCATACAGCAATTAAAAACTTTTTTCCATTGTTATCAGCGTTGACCCAGAACGGATTAAATTGTTCTCAGTTATTTTATATGGGAAAAATGTATTTGACATCCGAGTGATTTGATTTACGGTCCAGGAACAGATTATACTCGTATTTCAAGGTATTACTGTATATAGACTCGCAATTATAAATTTCCTTAATATCACCTAATTGTGCAATATCCAATTCTTAAATCTACAAAAAAAAATATCCTTATTTTTTGCATTATCTTCATTTATTTCTACTTCTTTTATTGTATCAATCATTTTTCTTATGAATTACTTTTTCTCCATTCTTTTGTAATTATTGTTTATTAGAATCCTTCTCTGTTATGTTGGGGGGGAGGAAAGTCATAATAATCAATGTCTTAAAGCATGGAAGGAAACTAAAGCAAAGTCAGTGAGTCTTGAAAATCGAACGTTTTTTTCTGTAAAAAAAAACTCACCTTTGCTGTTGTTTTCCTGGAGTGAACCTGCGGTGGTGAGGTTGGTCCGATGGCGTATTTTTAGGGAAAGGGTCAGGGCTTGAGCTGTGGCTGATTTCGTACACAATGTGCTGATGTGACAGATGACTCTTGACCTTGAGCGTTGACCAGCTCCATCTGTAACAACGAGACTGGACCACTGGAGGTAAAAGAAACATGCAGCTCATTGTCAAACCCCTTCTGCTCCCTGGGCAAACCTATTCTTGGATCCCCTCAGGTGAGGCTTAAGCAAATTTGGCAAGAATATTATGAAGGACAGAGCCTCTTTGTTGCAGGGTTATTTGGGCGTTTAATCAGCTCCCATGGTTACAGACCCAGCAGATGCTCCAGTGTGAGCGTACTTTTAGGCCCGGGTCTGGGAGGATGCCCAGGTTAAGAATAACATGGCAATTTAATCTGACATGCCTGGATTATCTCAACAGCAACAGACCTGGGTGAAGCAATAAAGCATTAATCAACTGACGATTTACTTTGGTGTTCCACGAGAAGGTTGCATGCAGTGAAACTGTGAGGGTCATGTTGCTGCACTCTGCGGCCTGCGGCGTGCGGATTGGCTGCGGTCACCCCGGGTGCACCTGAGGCAGATTGAGGCAAATCGCCACCAGCCCTCATAAGCCCTGCTCCGCCCGCTGTTCCTGGTCGGACTATTCTTCGGATCTCGTCTCTACGTGCAGCTCGTCCTTCTGCCGCTCCCCGTCCCCGTCCCTGGGTCTCGCCTCGCCCTTGTCGACCGCAGCTGATCCGTGCGCCCAGGTCGTGCGTACCGCTTTCTTTTTGTTGTGACCGATTTTTATTAGAGCTGGTTTTTTGGTTTTTCTTTCTCGGCTGTGTCTTTTGTTATATAGATATTTTCGTTGGGCTCCAGCCGCCCCGCAATCCTGTGTGCGGCTCCAGGATGTTGTGTTTTCTTGTGCAGCCTTGGCTGAAATTTTGTTGGTAAATATGAGTCATATATATATATAAAACCCGTATGAAGGTTTCCTACTCTGAATGGGTGACTGCAATGTGGCCTCTTGTTAGTGGCTCACCCCCAGGAAGTCTGGTACTGGTGGGAAACCATCAAGATGAATCCGAAGTGACAACAGGAGCCTTATAGCTGCCTGCCTGCTTTCAATTTACATCTGCTCCCTGTTTCTCTCCGAGCTCAAGGACATAACAAGCACAAACAACTCGGAGGGAAATGAGATAAATGAGGACTGTAATTGTGCTTGGAATTGCAATTACTGTTATCACAGCCTTTTGTCCCGGGGGTTTAGTGTATCCAGATGTGAAAACTGAAATGACTTATCGTTTAGCGGATAGAAAAAATCCGGCTCCAACCTTTCAGTGCTGTCTTGTTTTAATTGCCGGGTTTATTGGCCAAAGAGAAATAACTGATCATCGAGGATTTAGTCTATCGCAGCCTTCAGACATGTTTATTTGGTGCAAGATGTGGACCAAGACAATGTTAAAGTGGGGAGAGGCACCATGCCGGTATGTGAGGACAGCAGCAGCAAGGAAGGGCTTGAATGATCGAACTGCTGGATATGAGGATGCAGAGACAGAGGCACGAATATAAGTTCAACAAAAACACTTTACACAGCCAAATAACGGAGAACAGAAAACAAAAGCGGGCTATGCTAAGGAACTAGGCCAACACAGTGTGGAAGTTCGTGCGAGGAGAGCTAAAACTGTTTTTGTTTTGTACGTTCTTTATTAACTCGTACTCTCATGCGTGGCTTTACAGCAAGACCGTCAATTGGAGCCAGGAACTCCTCTCCTCCTCTGACCTCTCCTGGACACTCAACACCAGACACCTGGTGAAGAAGGCCCAGCAACGGCCCTTCTTCCTCAGGAAGCTGAAGCGGGCTGGACTCTCCTCTGTGCTGCTTGCAAACTTCTACCGGGCCACGATAGAGAGCATCCTGTGTCTCAGTGCGACCGTGTGGTACGGCAGCTGCACGGCGCAGGACAGGAAGGACCTATCCCGGGTGGTGAGGACAGCTCAGGGGATTGTGGGTCACCGTCTGCCTGATTTGGACTCTGTTTACACCTCCAGAGTCCAGAGGAGGGCCAGACGCATCGCCACAGACCCCACCCACCCGGGCCACAGACTGTTTGTCCCGCCCCCATCAGGGAAGCGGTTCAGGACAATAAGAAGCAGCACAGCGAGGCTCAGGAACAGCTTCTTCCCCCGGGCTGTGAAAGCAGTCGTTCCCTTGTAGCGATCTGGGACACTCTATGCCGGCCCTGTTGCTGCTGTTGCTATTTTGCACTACTGCCTGTGATTCTCACTCTCTGTGTATATATATTGTTTCTTAAGAGAGAGAATTTAGTTTGTTATGATGTGTGCCTTAAGCCGTGGGCATTCTCACGATTTTATTATGCTCGCATAATGACAATAAAGTATCTTGAATCTTGAAGCATGCGCAGTAGGAACTACGACAACTGGTGTAGGACACACGTCATAATACACATGCAATCATTAAACTCAATGATCTACACTGAGTAGAATTGTGTTTTTGCTACATAAATCTGCAGAGAACTTTCTCTTTGGTAAGGCTACAATACACGCTTCCTAGGGGCACTCTAGGGAAACGTTTTAGGCAGAATGGTCATTTGAAATCCCACTTCTGACACCAATTGTCGTGGACCCTTACAGGAAGGCACGGACGAGGGGGTTTGTAAAGGTGTGATTGTCCTTTAATGAGGTCAGTCACAAGAGACCCGTGAAACCCAAACAACTCCTTAAGTAGGGGTGGAGTAACCCACGTAATAAGCAGGGGGCATGACCCAATCAACGATCCTAACATTCCCAAAATAAATCAGCCGTGAGAACCCAGCACTTGACGTGCTCACCGGAAAGCAAACATAGCTCGGAGACAGTCACAGCGACAAACATATGGGCACATCAGAGTGCCCCTAGGAAGCGTGTATTGTCCAAACGTGTGGTCCCCCCCCCCCCGGGTCCGATGTGCGGATGGTTGAGTCCATGCTGTTATCCACGGCCTCCGCCCATCACTCCGGCTCCTTCTGCTGTGGGGCTGGACCAAGCCACCACACTGGGACATCTTGCGGAACACTTCTCCTCCTCTCCTCTGACAATATTGAAAGTAACTGAGTTGGCTAATGAGTTTCCCCGAGGTATACCCGGCAGCTGTGTGGAAGTGTAGATGATTGTTGTGGGAATGTCCAGTGGGAGACAATTTTCCGAGCCTGGGTGTCCCAGAATATACCATTACTGTCATGGTGAATCTGTGTGTTGCTGGTAAGTCCTCCACAGTGGGTCCACTTCATTGAGGCATCAGTGGGAGGAAGCCGATCCTCCAGAGATCACACACGCTCCAGGAGCGGCGGGACGGTTTCCAATCCATATCAACTGACAGGGTTCCGGTGAGGACCGTGGCGGCAGTGCTTCAGTGGGTCGGACCTCGGACTGGGGAGCGGAGAAGTCCACCGGTTCACTCGTTCAAGTCCCAGCCAAGACAAAGTTAAAAGGTGATCTTAATCTCCCTCTTTCTAAATTGAGAATTGAGAGACGTTACATCTCTCACACACACACCTACACGATGAAAGCCTTTTTTTGGAGAATGTTTCATCTCGGTGTGCCTTCCGTGAGTTTGGAAGAACAGGAGTACAAGTTTAAAGACGTTCGTGTGTGTGTGTGTGTGAGAGAGAACATGCCCCGAGCAAGCTCCTCACCAGAGTCTGTGTGTCACAGGCATTTCATTTCCTGCAGTCAGCATCAGTTCAAACCCTCCAAGGAATTAACTCTACCTGCTATCCGTTTTCTCCTCTCTCTCCAGGTGCATCACATATGCACGCACACACACACGCACACACATACACACACACAGAGAGGTATACTTTTCTTTGAAGGTTTTCAGTCTTCTCTGCGAGTCTCCAGGGACGATAAGACAGCCTGTTGGAGGAAAAGAACTCAGTGATGGATGACGTGCACAGCTGCCACACAAAGCTGCACTATTAATGTGATACTGATTAATATCTACTCCCCCCCCCCCCCCCCCCCCACACACACACAAAAAAAAAATGAACCACATCTCTGTGCTGTCATTAACTAATTTGCCCCTTAAGGGTTACTTTAACTCAAGTTTAAAATTGTTCTACCTACGGCTGGCTTGCTGTCAGCATTCGTAAGATGAAGCTGCTGAAAATAGTTCTCAGGGTCTGTCTCACCATTTATGTGACTGAATGGTCGACGTTCATTAATGCAGTCAGACGATAATCCTGAATCTCGATGACGGTCGGCTCGGCCGGTCAGATCTATGTGGCTGTTGTGATCTCCTGAAGGCCATTATTATTAACGTTTTCTTTTCCACTATTACAGTAATGTTCCCTTTCATATATTGGTATATCGTGTTACTCACAATGCAATTGAACTTCTAAAAGTTTGGTTTCTGAAGATATGTTTAGCAAGAAGCAGCTAAATCCTCTCGAAAAAACGTTCTTTCTTCCTCAAATTTGTACTCCTGTCATGTATGGAGAGAAATTTGTGTCAAAAAGATTTGCAACCAAAAAAAAGATTTGCAATTTAAGAAAATATTTGCAAACAATGTTTGTTATCAATCAACATCTTCAATTTTGCGGGTGCAAATCAACATCCGGGTCCTCTTCTGAACGAGGTTCCGCCCCCCTCACCATCGTACGACGCAACACGGTCACCACGTGACCACAATAAATAACACGCAGCCCCGGACTACAGACCGCCATCGGAGTAGTAGGTATGTTTATTCTTCACTTTTCTATTTTAGTATCTTAAAAGCAACCCTATCTGTTTATTTTTATGCAATATGTCGTTAATCCGGTGATTATGTCTAACCATGACAGTTTAAACAGACATTAATTAGCATTACTTAGACATGCTAGCAGCTAGTGCTATTAGCTCGTCCAGTCTGTGGTACCGTCCGAGCAGTAACAAGGACCAGACGACTTAACAGTTTGACTCGGGTTAGTCATGATGCTAGTCAATGCTACTGGCACTAGAATAAACGGGGTTAAATGTCATTATGATTATTTTTTCTCATGAAGAAACATTTGCATTGTCTTCACAGCAGGATGGAAAACCATGCGGGAAGATCACAGGGTCAGGCAGGCTGTCACTAGCTTAGCAGCATGGGCTTTGGCTCAGTGTTATTGTGGGGAAATACGAAACACGCCAGCATCTGCTCTACTTAATTATTACTCTGTAGTATTAAACAGCTCAAGCATGACAGGAGGAAGTGGTTCATGATAGAACCGGGTTATTCTTCATCATTACACAAAAATGGCATGCATCTTAACTTCATTTACAGTGACCAGCGTACAGTTGTTGAAGCTGCTGAGCATTTTGTGTCGGTGCTCAACAGAGCAATTCCTGAAGGTGCTGGCCAGAGACAGAGTCCGAGTACCAGTCTGGAAAGGGTAACTGTGGAGTCTGAGATGACCAGGTATGAGGCTAATTTATTTCCATAACATTTCCCTCTACATGAAAATTACAGCCATTTATGATTTCTTATTTTTGTTTTAACATAGTGTTCACTTTTGTTTGTTCAAAAATTCTTTAGATCTTTTCCTGGGTATTTCAGACGTGGTGGAAGATACAAAGCCCCCCCCCCCCCCCCCCCCCCCCCCCCCCCCCACATCAGACGTTTGAAACATGCAAAAAATGTTAGGAAGTGGATTCCATTTGATGCATGTTTCTGCTTATTGTCTTCCAAAACGGACACAACTCCATCCCGCTCTGAGGAGCTGCAGCTTATACAAGCAGGACTGGGAAAGCACATCAGATTTAACACACACACACAGGTGGGATATTTGATAAATTGAAGCGTACATATTTTATTCATGCACTTTGAGAATTTAAATTTTATAATAGAAGAGAAATTCTGTTTAAGTAAACGCTGTTTATTTTTTCATTAGTTGTCCAGTTCACTAAAAGAAGCATATCCTAAAATGAATATTCTTGAGAACAGATGGATACTTTTCAAAGCAGCAGGTGAATTTTAAGTACTACATTTAAAAATTGAAACACACATTTACTGTAATTGAGTGTTACCCACTTTTTTTGTTTTTAAAGAAAATGTTTTACTTGCTTCTTAGGGGGAAATGGAAGGAGGAAGATTTCCTCAATAGCATTAGAGGCAGAAGGCTACACTGGTTCCATCATCAAAAGAGCCTCAGGTGGAGGGAAATTTGTCATATATGTAGTGCCCCTCCAAGATGACCTTGATCTAACACCACTTGAAGCTGATGCACCAGAGTTTGAGTTAATGCCAAAGGCAACATGCAAAAAATGTAAGACGGTGATGCCAATACAGATGTTGGCACTGAACATTGATCACTGCTCCTGCACATCAAACTTGGAAGAAGAGGTACACTGTTTTCTACATTGCTGGGGATTTTAGACTATAGTTTTATAGTTTTGATCTTACATACCTAACTTCAGGATTTCATGTCCTGTGAGCTATAATTTGGTAAAACTGTTCTATGTCTCTGTTCAGGAGTCAGATATGTTAATCTTGGATGAGGCAACATCCCCAGCATCTAATTCAGATGTGCCACAGCCCTCTGAGGAACATTACATCCAGCACGTACAGTAACTCGGTCAAATAACATTGGGCTTGGTGACAGCCAAACTGTATACTTAAAACTAAGTATGCATCTGAAGTTATTAAAGCTACACATTGAATCTATTCTTTAAAACTCTCCATCGGCACTTGGTCACTAAATTGTACATTTGTTACACGTGTAAATCAGTTAGAACTTAGAGGAAAGGAAAATCATAAGGAAAGTTTATATTGAATCAACTACTTATTTTTTTTAAGTTGTCATTCCCTTAGACATGTATTCAAAATGGCAAAATTCCTAACTGCTGACTGACATATTCTCGTTTTATTGTGTCTGCACGTAGGCAAGCGATGTCAAATGTCCAATTTGCACACAAACATTTCCAGTGTTAGACATTGAGCTGCATGCAAGCTTCTGCAGTGACGGGTAATTATTGTGTCAAATTATATTCTGTGTTTTTAGTTCAGGGTTGCTTGAATATACGGTGGCCCTGAAGTGCAAATCACAACAACAAATCGTAGCGCACACAATAAAGAAGGAATCGCGCAAACAAGAAAAAAACACACACACAAATAAGAAATCACGCAAACAAGAAAAAACACACACACACAAATAATAAATCACGCAAACAAGAATACAAAACACACAAACAAGAATCAAAATCACGCAAACAAGAAAAAACACACACACACACACACAAATAAGAAATCACGCAAACAAGAATAGAATTAACGCAAACAAGAAATGAAATCACGCAAACAAGAAATGAAATCACACAAACAAGAAATGAAATCACGCAAACAAGAAATGAAATCACGCAAACAAGAAATGTAATCACACAAACAAGAATAGAATTAACGCAAACAAGAAATGAAATCACACAAACAAGAAATGAAATCACGCAAACAAGAAATGAAATCACACAAACAAGAAATGAAATCACGCAAACAAGAAATGTAATCACACAAACAAGAAAGCTCCAAACCGGAAATGCTAAATATCGGACATGAGGGTTCGGTCTGGTTGCTGATTGGACAAAAGCACTGTCAATCATTCTGACTTTCGCTACAGGTTTCCCGTAATTGAGCAGCAATTAGTAGCAATTGAGTAGGTAAGAGAACAGCGTGAGTTACGAAAGTATGTTTTGCCGTCATTGTGGTAAAAAGTTACCCGAAGAGGAACGGCCGAACTATTGCAGTGGTTGCGGCAAGAGACTTCATGGAATTGTGGACAATGAACCAACCGCCGGACCGTCTACAGGTGAGCTATTAGCTGTCCCGTTATTTGTGGCTAACGGAGGTGTTGGCTTAGCAAAGGTTTCTCAGACGTGGTGTCCGTAGGTTGAAAGCCATGTAGCGTGCTACTGCACTGTAAGTGCTACAGAAATGTTGAATGATATTCTAAATGTTGCTGAAGAGTTATTTATACTATTCTGATTCAAGCTGTACATCTCTATAAATATAATCTGTCTTGAATGCGTTATTAATTGTTATCCTTGTGTAGCAAAGCCATGCAGTTTTTTATTACCACTATTTATACACCTGTAATACACGGTTTTCGAGAACAAATTGTCTTCGTTTTCTTGCAGTATCACCGGATCCTCAGTTTGATCAAAACCCAGGGTTAACATCCTACAAGGAATACCGTATGAAAAAAGCAGAGGAAAGGCAAACATTCTCATCTGGTAAAATGAGCGCAAAGAAAAAGCTAAAAACGAACGTTCAGGTAAGCAAAAATGTTTTGATATAACTCAGAGAGTGAACAACTGAACCCATAATGGCAACCTTTTAATGTAATGATTAAAAGTAATGATATTTTTTGAATCCAAGAGTTTCCATCCTTGCAGCAGAGAGACAATCACTTTTGAATTAAGCACTGTTCTCTAATTCAAATGGAAAACTGTGTTTCATTTGCAGATAAATATTGGCTTGATGGCTGTTCAGAAAGGTGGTTTAAGGTCAGTACGTGGTAAAACCATTTCCTTGAGCACAGACCCTGATACCACTGCAGAAAGTCTTCTTAATAAGGCTGTGAAAAAAATGAGGGACTTCAATAAAGACTTGGATGAAGAACCCTTCATCCTTCTCTATCCGGATGGATCTGAAGTCATCAACACCCCAGGGATACAAAGACCTTTTATTCTAAAAGAATACAAGGCAGAAATAGGCAAACCCTACCAAAGAATCACCCTTTACATCTGCACAAAGAAGGATTTTCATGAAGGCAAGTGGTTTTGCCATATTAACTCCTGTACCTAGTAATTTATATGTTGTTGAGATAAGACCTTGGGCCAAACTGCTTCTTACATGTGTATTGTTTTTTGTTTTTGTTGTCTTGCATTTGCAGATGTGTCAAACAATTCAGACTCCGACTGTGAAATTGTTGTAAAAAAACATACAGAATTTGATCTAGCTGACACACTGGTGAGTGCAACATATGGGTTAAATGTTTTTTTAAAGACAGTTTTAAGATTTAGATTTGTTTGCTTGATGCTGATATTTAGACAGCTGGGTGGCCAAAGGCTGTAATGTAATACTGATGTCGTGGTGGTGCTATGATCAAGTTACACCATTGGTCAGCCAAATACTGCTACTTCCTGTATTATTTTAAAATTACAAGTTTCATATACTGTCCAATCATATGCTAGCGTTTGACCTGTTTTTGTTTTTATTCAATCTATTGAGAAAGGCTTTGAATGATTATCTCACAATGCCTGATTTTACCTGAAATAAATCTTGTATTTAAGTATGTAATGTGTGATGCTTTTTTATTTTGTTTTATTGCAGCCATGTGAACCTCACCATGCAAGCAGTCCTATGCCAACAGTGCCAGAAACGAGGTACCTGCATTTCTTTTAATTATTGGTTTTAATTTTTGAGTAGTCAGCAAATAATGAGATTGGATCCTTGCAACCGTTTGTTGTGTTGCATTCACGTGCACATATGCATGTCCCAGTGAGTGCAAAGCAGGTTCAATGAGTAAATAAATATATTCTGCTTTTACTACAACCAACTGACAAAGTGGGTACACCTGCACAGCCAGGCCTATCCTAATCACTTTTCTACAGTTAGGTCATTGTAATATCATCGTAATTTATGGCAAACATTCATGCATTTCCTCATTGGTTACTGTCTGTTTTCTAGCAGCTCGTTGGGGGCATCAGTTCAAGCTATAATGGATGAGGTAGGGTATTTTTGCCAATTTTCTTGTTAATAGATATAATATGTTTTCTGTAATTAAACAGTTTAGTGCTAATACATTAGGCTATTACTGTAAACATTTTTAATAGACTATTGCAATGTAATGTACAGCTTTTATAGTATTAATATTGTCAATTTAAATGTATGCTGACATGTTAATCTCAAATCAGATGCTTATTTTGGAGCCTGGTGAACTTTTGGAGGGCAACTCTGGAGGAAGAAAGGAGACTACTTCAAGGTATCGTGTAGAGCTAGGTCTTTTATCAATTTGTTAATCTACATTGATACCCGACTACACTAATGATGAATTGGTTATTCATTAGTTTTGTAGATGCAGCCCTTGCCACTATGACTGGTGTACAGGCGGTGGAAGACACATACAGGTACTGTTTCTTTTAGGGTTTTGACACACTTTCAAACACTTCCTGTCAATGTACTCTAGTATGATTCAAGATGTAGAGAAACAAAATGTTGCGGCACAATGCGGTGATGAGAGTGGAGTATTTTATTTATGAGTATTGGTTTTTTAATGGTTAGGTATCTGGTCTTAAAAATTGAATACCAGTAGTTGTGAGTTTGATCCCAGTGGCCTCCCAAGTGCCCTTCAGCAAGGTTCTTTACCCAGAGGTGCTTCTGTAGTTAGCTCACTGTAAGTCATTGTAGAAGAACATTGGCTACATTACAAATAATAATTGTAACTTCCTTATTTGCAGCACGTACACACAGCTGTATGCGCCTATCATAATTGAAGATGAGGATGAGGATGAAAGTCAAGATTGTGATGTCGCACCCGTAGGCACCAATCCTGCAAAAACTGCAGAGTAAGTATTATAGTGACTCCTAATTATTTGTCGAATAATCATTAAACATTTTATTAACAAGATATTTTAAAGAGCCACAGCAGGGCTTTTGTACAACAAATCAAGTTTATTTAACATCATGTACAAGAAGACAAAAAACATTCTAAGAATATTTTGGGGAAGTAGGAGACATCTTGTGTACAGAGGCTTAGCATTTCAACATATTCATAATTTCTAGATTTTTACTTGGAACGAAAAAGAGGAGATTGATTTGTTATTAGTTCATCTTTTTTAAGGAAAGAATTACACCGCATCTCTCGGATGCAAAATAGAAAATAGATCAACACTGATATTGTATGTCAAATCATATATTGGTACCATATTGGCTCGTATTAGCATTGAAATTAGGCTGAAAAAGTGGGGGTCATCTTACGTTCGAGGTCTAGACATTATACCCATTCAGAACGCTAGATGGCGTCAGATATCTTTACAGCAAATGCTGAACTTAACTATCCAGGCCACAAAGCGAACACCTGTCACGAAGAAGAAAATAAAAATAGCTGTAGCACGAAGTAGATAAATATAAAATAGCGGTAAGAAAGAAAAGAGAAGAAAATACCGGTAAGAGAAGAGATAATGGAGAAAAGAAGGGGTCGTATTATATTCGGGCTAATACGGTACTTATGTACCTATGATAAGTGGATGAATATTTACTTTTATTCCATTCTTTTCTATATCTGTTATAGGGACACTGGTGTATCTGCAGCCATGATCATTCAGGAATTGGCAGATGTCATAGACCACAACACTGTCAGCAGATTCAACATCACGCGCTCAAATGTTTGGGATGGAGCAGTCAGAGGATTCAGACGCTCACGCTTCTCTGAAAAATCGAACTTGCTTGTGAAGTTCACTGATGATGCAGGCTCCATGGAGGAAGGAATAGACATTGGAGGGCCAACGCGAGAATTTCTGACGCTTCTAATGAGCAATCTGCAGTCGCGACCCATTTTTGAAGGACCCCCGGAGAGTCGGTACTTGGTGTACAATGCCACAGGTTTGTTGGCAGACGAGACGTTGAATAGTTTGATGTGAGCCAGTAAATAATGCGGGATTATAGATTTCATATTCTTTATTTTATGATTCATACAGATACTGAGTTAATTGTTGTAATGTGATGTACTGTAGCTCCACAACTCAGTTACATTTGTTTCCACCCTGTGTTATCCTCCCAGCAATCAGAGAGGATGAGTTTTTCATGGCAGGGAAGATGATAGCTGTGTCCATAGTTCATGGAGGTCCAGGGCCACATTTTCTCTCTAAGGATCTGGTGAACCATATTGTTGGACAACCTGGTTTCTCTTCAAATGTGAAGGATGTGACAGATGATGAGATAGGGAGAGCTCTTCATGAGGTAAGACAAGAGAATACACTTGTCGTCACAAATAAAGCAAATGTAAATGACTGCAGAAACTCCTCAATGTAAAAAAAAATTAACATTAAGTACTGAAAAAATGTAAATCACATTCTTCTCTGTGCGACTACATTTCAGATGTTTGTTTCTTTTTCCTGAGCCTTAAAGTAACATAAGTAATCTTTATTGGCTGATGATGAATGTATTTCTTTGGTGACTGTTCTCCCACCCCCCTCCTCCATCTCTGTCTGTCTCCCATTCAGATCGAGGTGGCAAATTCTTTGAACTCTCTTCAAGCTGCCATACTGAAACACAGCTCCTTGCTGCAAACTGCAGGATGCTTCAGGTGTGTCAGGTCTGTGGAAGACAGGCACAAAGTTGTGGCAGAATACCTTAAATGGTACATCATAGACCGAAATTACTGTGTAATTGAACGGTAAGTCTAAGTGTTTTTTAAATGAATGTGTTAAATGAAGCAGCATAATCTCATGATGCACTTGAATTATTACCAATGTTGCCACTAAAACCACAACTACTATTTCTGTTCTATAGTAATAATGAATCAATAATTATGTGTTGGTCATATATAATGTTCACCCAGAGCAGAGCAGCCACACAGCCTATTTGAAAACGTGCTCTGCTGTGGCTAAAGCTGTTCATGAAACATATTGAGACAGTTAGCAGTGCTAACTCAGCCGTAATCACAGTGTGTTTTGGGGGGTGATGCAAACACTGGATGTTGCCAGATATAATGCTGATATAAATAATCTTGTATGTTGTAACGAAAAAAAGCCAGAGTTTTGTTCCTTACAATTATTCACCAATGTGTGTCCGTCAATAGATTCAAAGAAGGACTAGCCAGCCTCCACTTTCTTGATGCCCTTTGTCAGCATCCCAGTGTCCTTGCTCCTGCACTGTGTCATGTGGAGAAGAAGCTGACGGCTACAGAATTCGAACAACTCTTTGTGCCACAGCTTAGTCTATCAGGAAGCAACAGGAGGATGAAAGAAAGCTTGGCACTCAGCTTCTGGGGCGACTATATAATGGACTGTGAAGGTTTGAATTAAAATACTGTTGCAATAATGCTATCTTACATGAATGGAAATCGATCTAATGCTATCTCTTTTTCACAGAACAAGGACCTGTGCCACTGGAGGAGTTGTTGATGTTTTGCACAGGTGTGAATTCAATCCCACCTGCAGGAATGACACCGCATCCATGCATTACATTTACACTGGAGTCCATGTATCCATTAGCGAACACATGTGGCAACACAATCACGCTTCCTCTCCTGGAAACATACAATGTTTTCAAAGAAAATATGGATTTTGGCATTCAAAATTCACCAGGCTTTGGACGCTGCTGAAAATTAAAGACATGAAAGGTAGTTCCAAAATGTTTATTAGTTTACCTTATGTTAAATCTTATTTGCAGCAATAAACAAGTTCTTAAACATGAGTCATGGTGTCCTTATTCATAGTGCAGCTATTTGCTTCAGAGTGAAGTACATTGCTGAGGCAGATTCCCAGTCATGGGGTTGCTGTAATCCCTTTTGTTGCACGACATGTTGGAGATATTCCTGAATGTTTGGATCGCTGCACAAATGAATAGTTTGCCTCGATTCAGGAAACACGAGGAGTTCCCGGTCTTCAACAGTGAAGCCACAGTCCCTTGAGCCAAACCTGAACAATAACACAATTACATAGTATAGTTAAAAAGGAATGGAAAACAAATCTTTTTTTTATTTTTGTTCAAATGATTTTTCTTTATAATATTTGCACATTCATAGACAGAAATAAAAAGTTAAACTAAGGCCAATACATTCATGGTTATGAATTACATATACCTGTAATTGTCCAACTGCATTACCCATAATAACGCTTGCGCTTTAATCCAACACTAATAATACATACTGCCAATTGATTGTGACTTGCTATGGATTACCTGTGAGGCAAGAAATAGAGTTCGTTTGGAATCCCTCCAGGACATCGTGAAAGTCTGCTGGGTCGAATCCTGTGCTTGTTCCATAGGTCAGTACATTCATCAAGATCTTTTTGCAGAACATCACGGAAGCAGAATCTCACTAAGTCCTTGTGTTCGTTGCTGCCATTAAACTGCCCAAAGTCTGCCAGGTCTTTAAACAAGTCGATCCAAAACTGAGCCCTGGAATACAATCAAATGTCTTATTTTATCCAGGGGTTAAACATTATGATTTAATCTGCAAATATTAAAAACATGCATTGACGCTTGTAACAGTCAAATAGCGACATGTACCTTTAAGGAGGCGTCGCCTCTTATGACGTCACCAGGCTGCGCCTGGGTTGTTATGGTTACCCCATGTTTTCGGCTCCTTAAACTGGTCGATCTAACTTACAGTACAACTTTTATCTGTCCCTTAATAATATTCAGTGGTGGTTTGGGTGCTGGCAACTATTTATTTCATGTTTGAGATGCTATAGCTGGACAACCGGGCTTGGTAAGGTTGGAGTTATTTAATAAAAGACGAGCAGTTTGTGAAATCCCAGTACAAGTCTGGCTGTGAGTTTCTGTCTGGCACCTTCTTCTCTTCACGGCTTCAACCGAGCGACACGCACCCAAAACCATTACAATCTGTAGCGAAAGATGATCAATCAGAGATGTACCAACCTTCCTTTCCTGAAATAGGACCACCATGACTCGATGCGCTGGTTGGCCGTTGATGAACCGTAACCGTGGCTGGAGGAGCCTGCGTAGTAGTCCGTGTGCTCATGGCGAAGGGCGCATTGTATCGCTGCCATTGTCCCATTTTCTGTTCCGAAATCGGTTCTTAATCTCATTGGGATTACACCAGTATTCTTGACGCAGTTAATGTAATTGTGAGCGATAACAGACGGGTTGTTGTTGGTAGCCCCGCAAACAAGCCACATGATTCTTCTGGAAAATCCATCGATACACCCGGAGAGGGCCAAGCCGAAGGGTTTGAGTTTATCATAGCCATCTACGTGCCATATGTAGTTGGGCCCCATGGAATGATATGCTCGCCTAATAAACCTCCGGCGTGTCCTCATGTCGGTCCCTTGTGGATTGAGTTGTTTCAGTAATCTCATCACTACATCACGCTTAACACGTAGCCTGTGTTTTTGTTTTAGCACTTGCCACATAGTCCGATAGCCGAACAGCTGTCCCGGCCCTCGCAGCTCCGTCAGAATTGCTCGTCTCACCTCTGATAGCTGGGAGTAATTCTTCCTCCTGTACAGCCCCGCCTCTCTTAAACGCGTCTTTAGAGTGCGAACACTCATTGTGATGTTGTGCAAAGTTGACAGCATGTCAACTATTGCGTCATAAGTGTGTCCCGCATCAAAATAATTCCTGATAATGTCTTCGGTGGCAGCCATAATTACAAATGAGCTTTTTCAGCAATCAGCATCCGGACCCCTGCATGTCCGACATTTAGCATTTCCGGTTTGGAGCTTTCTTGTTTGCGTGATTTCATTTCTTGTTTGCGTGATTTCATTTCTTGTTTGTGTGATTTCATTTCTTGTTTGCGTGATTACATTTCTTGTTTGCGTGATTTCATTTCTTGTTTGCGTTAATTCTATTCTTGTTTGCGTGATTACATTTCTTGTTTGCGTGATTTCATTTCTTGTTTGCGTGATTTCATTTCTTGTTTGCGTGATTACATTTCTTGTTTGCGTGATTACATTTCTTGTTTGCGTGATTTCATTTCTTGTTTGCGTTAATTCTATTCTTGTTTGCGTGATTACATTTCTTGTTTGCGTGATTTCATTTCTTGTTTGCGTGATTTCATTTCTTGTTTGCGTGATTACATTTCTTGTTTGCGTGATTTCATTTCTTGTTTGCGTGATTACATTTCTTGTTTGCGTGATTTCATTTCTTGTTTGCGTTAATTCTATTCTTGTTTGCGTGATTTCTTATTTGTGTGTGTGTGTGTGTGTTTTTTCTTGTTTGCGTGATTTTGATTCTTGTTTGTGTGTTTTGTATTCTTGTTTGCGTGATTTCTTATTTGTGTGTGTGTTTTTTTCTTGTTTGCGCGATTTCTTATTTGTGTGTGCATTTTTTTCTTGTTTGCGCGATTCCTTCTTTATTGTGTGCGCTACGATTTGTTGTTGTGTTTTGCACTTCAGGGCCACCGTATGAATAGGATTGAATGGAAAAATCAATGTAAATTATGGTATTAACAAATTTAAGGTACTAAATGTGTTTATTATTTTATGTTAAGATTCAGACGAATCTTTGCCAGCTTAACACAGTCGAAGCATGGCCTGGTCTGGATCAGATATCATGGTAACTAATCAAGCTAATATTTATTGTGAAAACTACGGTGAATATTTATGGGTATTTTTTTTTATGCCTTCAACAGTGAAGAAGATGTTCTTCAGTGGCTGACAACACAAATCGCCCGAAGCAAGACCTTTGAAATTTGTGTGTCCAGAGGTCTTAAACTCTGGAAGCGCAGAAAGAATGGCGGCCCAGAGAACCCTCTGAAAGTTTCCTTCCTGGGAGAACCGGGGGTTGACACCAGATGTACCAGATGACGGCAACAATGTTCTGTTGTCATAGATCCATCAAAGTGGCTTGTTTGTGGTCCAATGTTCTGTTTCTTCCCCTTCTTCCTTTGTCTGTAGCAATGGTTGCTGGAATTGAGAAGCGACTCTTTGAAGGAGAAAGTTAAATAGTGACCTAAATAGTCACTAAATGATTTGGATGATGAGCTGTTCAAGTATGTTGTACTTATTTGCAGTACTTCAAATTATTTGTTTTTTTATTGAATCAATTCATAGAATATTAGGAATATTTTCATAATACAATACCTTTTTTGTTTCAACTAATCATGTTAATTGCTAAATGTTAAAAGCGCAAATCCGTTTTGCGGTTGCAAATCTTTTTGACACAAATTTCTCTCCATAGTCATGATCATTCAGTTTTTATTCTTATCTTGCTTGACTGTTGGTCCTTATCCCCCCCTCCCTCACTCTGTCTGATCCTTTGTGTGCGTGGCTACTAAGGGCAGACTCGTTGAGCCAAACGATACACACCTGATCATCATCCCTCATCGACCCTGAGTCTTTGTATATACTCTGCTCCTGCTCTCCCTTAACTGCCAGATTATGCTTTTATTTTGGTGTCGGTATGTCCCTTTCTTTTATCGTTCAGTCAGTGAAGAAAAATGTCCCTACGGGGACGAATAAATATCTATCTATCTATCTATCTTTTATCTGTCTATCTTTAGTTTTTGACTATAGTACTTTTGTTTAGACTGTCTATTTTTGTTTGTTTTTAATAGTAACAGCAGCCAGTCCCATCTTGGTTTTTTGAGCTTGAATATTTTTTGTTGGAAGATTTGTTTGTTCATTAACTAATTCAGTACCAGCCGTTGACATCTCCGCCCAGTACCGGCGGTGTTTGCTCTTTTTGCCCTATATTTGAAGACCCACAGAATATTTCGATTGTTGTCTCATCTTTAAGCAACAAAACATAGTGTGTTCCCAACGCATTCCATTCTAAAGATATTGGCTGTTGAAAAGAGGCAGAAATCACCAAAATCAGCATTTTTCAACCGAAAACTGAGAAAACTAGCTTTTTGTTCAGACACACATTTCTATGTAATCGCTGACTTTAACTCAAATATTTAGAGTTGGGTGGCTGGGCTCTCCCTTAGAGATTGGGTGAGAAGCTCCGTCATCCGGGAGGCGCTCGGAGTAGAGCTGCTGCTCCTCCACATTGAGAGGAGTCCGACGAGGCTCGGGCATCTGTTTAGGACAGGCATGGGCAAACCCAGGCCCGGGGGCCATATGCGGCCCGTTGGTCTTTTTAATCCGGCCCGCCAAACTTGTACAAATTATATCATTCAATAAAATTGTTATATAATTAAACCTCGTTCATTTGACCTTTTCCCCGTAATGCTGCCTGTAAAAGGCCAAATCCTTTAATGCAATAGCTTTCATGTGTCATTTATATTAGCTCACACAAATACTCCATCCATCTGTTCCTGGTCCAGCCTTCCTGTCAAATTTTAGAACCGATTGTGGCCTGCGAGTCAAAACGTTTGCCCACCCCTGGTTTAGGATGTCTCTCTGGTGCACTGTTGAGGGCACGTCCCATCGGTAGGAGGCCACGGGGAAGACCCAGGACACGCTGGAGAGACTATGTCTCTCGGCTGGCCTGGGAACGCCTCGGGATCCCCCCGGAAGAGCTAGAGGAAGTGGTCGGGGAGAGAGAAATCTGGGCTTCCCTGCTTAGTCTGCTGCCCCCGCGACCCCCCCGGATAAGCGGTTTAGAGATGGATGGATGGCACTCTCAGACAGGTGTACAGATTCTTTTCAACTCCCTTTTTTTTTTTTTTAGATTGATTCCAGTGTCTTACTGCTGATGACAGATGAGCAGCTAAAAGAGTATCTGCCATCCTTCGGCGACTGGCTGGCTGTTCTTGGATTTTGCAAGGGGAAGGGCAATAATTCTGTTTCCCGGAAATCACGACTTTTTGAGCGGCTGAGGACCAAGGTATCAAGAAAGAGAATGATGCTCATGAGCATCATTCTCAGCAAGAACCACCCAGGAATGCTCAAAAGAATATACGAAAGGTTGATACACAGTAAATTTCGCTGTATTAAATATGCAGTGTCAAAGTTCATTGACTCTTTCAGGGTTAATACAACAACAGAGAGTAGAAACTTTAAAGGATCTGTTTCTAACAATGTTATGCCAAAATAGTGGTTGCAATATGTCACCATATACTCAGGAATTATGTTAATATGACAGAGATCAGTGACGACAACACAGCTGTTCCACCCACCGCTGTCTTCCCCACAGTCTGCAGTGTTTCAAGATTTTGCCAGTAACTAGTATTCAGGATTACACATGTCTGACACTACTAAATCAACATGCTGAAGGATTTTTAATGTGTCTGCCATAACATTCCTGGCCACAGTCTTGCATGGTGCTAATAGTAACTAATATTATTTTTTTAATGCTAATTTCATTGAGCAACTTTAAATGCATGATCTGCTTAAAAAGTAGTGATTAGTTAATTTCATTTCATTTATTGATGTTTTCTCAAAAGTAATGCGCCAGATTAATTGGCCATTTGTGAGTATTGGACAAACATGAACTCATAGGCCTGATTTAACAAACGCATTTGCCTTTTCTTGTATCATTTGCGAAGTTCGGTGTGCCAGCTGTGACAGAAGGTGTGAAGGTTGTTGACAGTTCTGGGACTGTCTGAGGATGTAGTTAATGATCCCTCACATGGAGTGCTAACCATCAAATATGCTGGTTTGTTTCAGTTGCATTTGTAATTACTATTGCATTATTTAATGGGCATGCTACTTGTGGTTATATTTCCCTCCCTCTGCTTATCGCATCATCGTCAGAATCTGACTCCATACAATCCTGAGACGTGCTGACGTATCCCAGTGAGCGTATTATCACTTCCTGTTTGCTTGTTTCACGAATTGTTTGTGTTCTCTCTGCCACTGTACAATCATTCACTTTTTCTGCTCTTTTCCCACATAACTTGAATCACTGCTTGTCATATTCATTGATAGTGGATTAGCTCCACCAATTTTCACAACTTTTTGGGGCAGTCCTCCTTTGGTTTAATAAGCTAACTATCGAATAGCTTTTAGCACCGCTAGCTAGCCAGCTAGCGATGGCTTCTCCCTCTGCCTCTCCACTGTCCTGCTCAGTGTGTCAAATGTTTAGCTTCTCCTCTTCTTCCTTTACTGACAGTGAAACGTGTAAGAAGTGTAGTTTATTTGCTATGTTGGAGACAAGGCTAAATGATTTAGAGACCCGGTTCCGTACCATAGAAGAAAATCCAGTACCTTTGATAGCTAGCCAGCCCTCCCTTAGCGGTGCAGACCGAGCCGCTAACCGTCTCCCGGCTGCTCCCGAGCAGCCAGAAGCAGCCGGGACACCAAGGCTGTTCGGAGGAAGCATAGTCCAAAGCCCGCTACGGTTCACCCTAACCCTAACCCTATTCACGTTTCTAATAGATTTTCCCCGCTCAGCAACACACCTGCTGAGGACAGTACTCTGGTGATTGGTGACTCCATTTTCAGAAACATGAAGCTAGCGACTCCAGCGGCCATAGTGAGGTGTATCCCGGGGGCCCGAGCGGGCGATATTGAATCAAATTTGAAGTTGCTGGCGAAAGCTAAATGTAAATACCGTAAGATTGTAATCCACGTCGGCACGAATGACATCCGGCTACGCCAGTCGGAGGTCACTAAAATGAATATTGAGTCGGTGTGTAGCTTTGCTAGGACTATGTCGGAATCCATAGTTTTCTCTGGCCCCCTCCCCAATCTGACGGGTGACGATATGTCTAGGTGGTTTCCGGAAAACAACGTGGGCTTTGTAGATAACTGGCAGACATTCTGGGGAAAACCTGGTGTCATTAGGAGAGATGTGTCCATCCTACGTTTGATGGCGCATCTCTCATTTCTTGCAATCTGACAGAGTTTGTTAGACAACCAAAACCCTGACAATCCAGAGTCGGGTCCAGGAGTCAGAGATGTAGTCCTACACCCATCTCTGAGCGTCCTCTCGATCAGTCACCCACCCAGAACCCCATAGAGATGGTGTCTATAGAGATGGTGTCTGTTCCTCGACCCTCTAAGGTTGTTAAATTGTACAGGAGACATGTTACTCCTGGAAACCTTGTAAAAATAAAAACTGCCGGCACAGAAATTAATAATAGTAAAACCATTAAATGTGGACTTTTGAATATTCGCTCTCTGGCATCGAAGGCATTTTTAATAAACGATCTGATCTCAGATCAGCATGTAGATATTTTCTGTTTGACAGAAACCTGGCTGGGTCCTGAAGATTATTTCAGTTTAAGTGAAGCCACGCCTCAGAGTTATGTTAACTCTCACATTTCTCGAGGCGCCGGCCGAGGAGGTGGAGTTGGAGCCATCTATAACTCTGACCTCCAGATTAACACTAAACCTAAATTAAACTATACCTCCTTTGAGAGTCTTATTCTGAGTCTGTCACTTCCAACATGGAAATCAAGCTAGCCAGTCCTGATTGTTATAGTTTACCGCCCTCCAGGCCCAGACTCTGATTTCATGTCAGAATTTTCTGAATGTTTAACAAGCTTAGTTCTGAAAGCAGAACAGATTCTTGTTGTGGTAGATTTTAACATTCATGTAGATGTCAGTGACGACTGCCTTGCTACTGCCTTCCTCTCATTACTGGACTCAATTGGCTTCTCCCAGAGAGTGAACAAACCCACCCACAGCTTTAATCATACCTTGGATCCGGTTCTCACGTATGGTATTGATATTGATCAATTAATTGTATTTCCACTGAACCCTTTTTTATCAGACCACAAGTTCATCACTTTTACGTTTGTATTATTGGACTACGTTCCATCAAACAGAACTGCCTTGACTAGATGTCCGTCTGATGGTGCTATTGCTAAATTCAAAGAAGTGATCCCATCAGCATTAAACTCTTTATCAAGCCTTAACATTACTGAGGAGTCGTGTGGTAACTTTAGCCCCTCCCACATGGATCATCTTGTAGGTGGTGCTGGGGACTTGATGCGCACGATGCTTGACTCCATCGCCCCCTTAAGAATTAAAAAACTAAAACCAAAAAGGAAAGCTCCGTGGTTCAATTCTGAAATTAGATTGTGAAAGCAAACAGCCAGAAGACTGGAGAGGATATGGCGCTCAACTAAATTGGAGAAGTCTTGTTTAATCTGGAAAAACGTACAGGACAACGTTCCGCAAGGCAAGAGCAGCATATTACTCATCTCTAATAGAAGAGAACAAATCTAATCCAAGGTTTCTCTGACACCGTAGCTAGGCTAACACAAAGCGCCAGTTCTGTTGACCCTTTTGTTCCAACAGGTCTCAGTAGTGAAGTTTTCATGACCTTCTTCAGTACCAAAATCGAATAAATTAGGGGCGACATTCATCAGCGTCTGCCTTCGTGTGACATTAACCCCTCCCTGGGCAATGGAAGTAGCGATACGATCTTGATAGTTACTTGGATAGTTTCACCCCCATTAACCTGCAGCAAGTAAGTGTGGCTGTTGCCTCATCTAAACCGTGCACCTGTCCCTTAGCTGCTTTAGAAGTCTTCCTCTCAATTAGTATTGCTTTGCTAAATACAATTAATCTATCCTTACTTACAGGCTATGTACCCAACTCTTTTAAAACAGCAGTCATTAAACCACTTCTCAATAAACAACAATGGATCCTGATGTCTTGGCTAACTATAGGCCAATTTCAAACCTTCCATTCCTGTCAAAGCTTTTAGAGAAAGCAGTTTCCAGTCAGCTGTGTGAATTCTTACAAGACAATAAGTTATTTGAGGTTTTATAGTCGGGTTTCAGACCTCATCATAGCACAGAGACAGCATTAGTTAAAGTCACCAATGACCTTTTAATAGCATCTAATAATGGACTTGTCTCCATGCTTATTTTATTAGATCTCAGTGCAGCCTTTGATACAATAGATCATCGGATTCTGTTACAAAGGCTGGAACAATCTGTTGGTGTTAGAGGATCTGCATTAAACTGGTTTAGTTCCTACTTGTCTGATAGATTTCAGTTTGTACGTGTTCATGATAAGTCTTCTACGTACACTGAAGTTAAATATGGAGTTCCACAGGGTTCAGTGCTTGGACCTATTATGTTCACGCTGTATATGCTTCCGTTAGGTAACATTATTAAGAAACACAGCATAAATTTCCACTGCTATGCGGACGATAGTCAATTGTACCTGTCCGTTCAGCCAGACAAAGTCGATCAGTGATTAGACTTCAGACGTGCCTTGAGGACATTAATTCCTGGATGACCGAGAACCTCCTGTTATTAAATCTAAATAAAACTGAGGTACTGGTTCTTGGGCCAAAGCATCTCAGAAATGCTTGTTCTAGTGTTGTAGTTGAACTAGATGGCCAAGAATCTGGGGGTAATCTTTGATCAGGACCTGTCCTTTCAGTCCCAGATAAAGCACGTTTCAAGGACCGCGTTCTTTCACCTTCAGAATATTTCAAAGGTCAGGCACCTACTAACCCGAAAAGATGCAGAAAAAATAGTCCATGCTTTTGTGACTTCCAGACTGGATTCCTGCAACTCCTTACTGTCCGGCTGCACAAAAAGGTCTATTAAACATCTCCAGCTAATCCAGAATGCAGCAGCTCGTGTTTTGACGTGAACCAGAGTGAGAGAACACATTTCTCCTGTTCTGGCGTCTCTGCATTGGCTTCCCGTTAGGGAACGGATTGAATATAAAATCCTTCGACTTACTTTTAAAGCCCTCACCAGCCAGGCCCCTACTTACCTTACAGAGATGATTATCCCATATTGCCCCACTAGGACCCTGTGGTCCCAAAATGCTGGCCTGCTCGTGGTTCCAAAAATGACCAAGAGCAGACAGGGGGGCGGAGCTTTCAGTTATCAAGCTCCTTTATTGTGGAATCGGCTCCCCGTTTTGGTTCGTGAGACAGACGCCATCTCTATGTTCAAGAGTAGATTAAAGACTTTCCTTTTTAACAAAGCTTATTGCTAATCGATGCAGTAATCAGTATAATCAATATGCTGTCATGGGCCAGCACTGGAGGCTTAACATCATGACACACTGAGCTCTTCCCTCTTCATCTGGTTATTCATGTTATAAATATATGTGTGTAATCTGTCTCTATTCCCCGTAGTCGTGTGCTCGCTCTCCCTGTTTGCCCCTCTTTCTCTTTCAGGTCCTTCTGTCCGTGGTGCTGCAGAACCTGGACCTGTGGCCCTCACCGCTGATGTCCACGTCGCCGGCATTAGCATTTCCAGTCTTATACATCTTGTTTTTGTCTGCTCCTGCTCTGTCTTGCTATCACTTCCCTATCCATCTCCTTGTTTTTGACTCGTCTCCGACCTGCCATTCTCTCTCTCAACCCAGCCGGTCAGACAGATGGCTGTCCACCATGAGCCTAGGTCCTGTCCAAGGTTTCTGCCCGTTAAAGGCAGCCACCGTTGCCAGAGTGCTTGCTCTTGTGGGTCAAGTTGGGTTCTGTGTTTCCCTGCAGGTCTTTCCCTGCTAATCCTGTAAAGTGCCTTGAGATAACTTTATGTTGTGATCTGGCACTATATAAATAAAATAGAATTGAAATGAATTGAACCATCTCCTGAGCAGTCTCGACCACCATCCCTTCCTTCATCTGATTCTCAAGATACAATCATCCTTTCAGAGAGTCCTCGCCAGTAAACGGCAGAGGTTGGACACAGAAGCCAAGCACGTAAGAATTAACCCAGGAAATAAGACGAGACTAGCACATGAACAATAGAGCAGAACAGGATATTTTTGTAAAAGCCCCAAAGGCATAGAAAAGAAAATAGTCTTAACTTAATTGTCATTTGTTTATTATGTAGCCCACCTTTACCTAATGTATGAGGTAAGGGCTTCCTAGGTTCTTTTATAAAATTCTAAAACCTAATAAAGTCAACTATAACTATTTTATTTACTGTAGCTTGTTATACGTATCTTGAATTTCACAGTTCAACTCTCCGATCAAATCACATTCACTCACACATTCATAAAATAAGGCAAATGATCACACTGTAGTTTAAAAGAACAGATAATTTACTGAACATGTAAATTATCAAACATATATACAATGCTGTTGAACGTGTGCTGAAAATAATAAACTATGTGAGGGCCCACACCAATCACACGCACACACACACCCACCCCAGCCGGCTTATTCACAATACAAACCACCGTTGCAGGCCTGAGCGATGCTTGGGAGCGTTGAGGCCGAAAACTTTATGGCCGCTTCACTCTGTGAGCAAACCAAAATAAACGGTACCTGAGGGAATGATTCAGTGTGGTACAAATTCCCAAGAGGAAAACTCCGAGGTGTCCCAAGATGGCGGAGCGATGTCCTGTCTGTCATTGGAGGTAAACTGCCGTTAGCGATGTCCCGTCTGCCGTTTCAGGTAAACTCCCGTGAGTGATGTCCAGAGAAATACGTTTCTTCAAAACACTCCTCCAGCAGTTTCTCATCACTTCACTCTCGACCAATCTTCACCTCCAGGCCGGAATGATGAAAGAAACGGTCTCTTTAGCAAGCAGAGTTAGCTTACCCAGTTAGCTTAAGCATCCACTTAGCCAGCAAATGCTAAACTGCTTCTAAGTATTTCAAAAATACTCTACTGCAGGACAAACTTCGGGGTAATAATGTCCTTGTGTGTTTCAAAACGTATTCGCCGAGTGAACATCAATGGTCGTTGGTTTAACGATCCAAAATCTTACTAAATCAAAACGGCGTCCCTCTCGGTCAAGCTCGCCAAAACTATCCCTCCCGGATCTCTTATTTTCAATTCAGGTTGGATTTTGTTTTTGTGCGCTGTGGAGATTTTCACTGCGCGAAGACCGCATCAGCAGTGCGCAATTGCGCACGGGCACAGCTTAGAGGGAACGTAAATGTCAAGGTATTACTGTAGTAATGAATGTGCTTTGCTGTTTCAATGAATGTGGCTTTATTTAACACATTTTAACAAGTAATAGTCTTGACTAGTTTTAGCAGAAGAATCCCCCCCCCCTCAACGTTTGGTGGCTTTGATCACACTTCAAAGGAAACGCTGCCAATCAAAGAATATGATGGCCTTTGAAGAACAAAGCCGCAGAGAATCCAAGAATGCTATATAAATGGACGCCCACTGTTCTGACCTTATTGGACTCTCTCTGTCAAGTAAGTCACTCTTTCATTCATTACACTACAAATAAAATCAAACCATGTCCACCATCACAGAGGCGAATTATCTTCCGAAGCTTTTTGCTGACTTCAGTCTGTGATAAAGCATTGACGTGAATATATTAACTGTTTAAAAGCTGCTGACTGATGCTCCGTACAGTGTTGAAGATGATTCTGATTACTTTATATTTCTGTTTCTTTTCACTCATTTTAGGTTTGAACAGTATTTTGAGTTACGTTATCTGCAGTATGTCATCCACCACATATGACTCGAGTATGTCAGACGCGTCGTGTTCGAGTATGTCATGCTCGTCGAGTTCGAGTATGTCATGCTCGTCGAGTTCGAGTATGTCATCCATCAGATCATTGGACTCCAGTGTCATGGATGAAGGCACTTTCCGTCTGGCAGCTGTGAATTTCATCCACCTGCGGCTGTTTCAGCTGGCCATAGACTGTGGTGAGACATTCCACAGTGGTCTGGCCAGCCTGCAGTTCTTATGGGACCTGCAGACGCAACTGGAGAAGCTTCTCCATCAGGTCTGTTGTTTTCGTTCAGTCATCGCATGGGAACAGTGACAGTCCTCATGCCTCTTAGTGACGATTGCAAAGGGATTCTTGACTTCTAGCTAGACTGTATTTATTGACGGTTGGACACGTTCTTGTCTTTAGACCCGTGTGGCCTGTTGTCCCATCCTGGACAGTGAAGAGATGGGCAAGTTCGAGACGCACCGGGTAATCGGACGTGGCAGTTTCGGGTGAGTCCAAGGAAAAGTTTTTTGTTCTTTTTTTTCTCTCTCTTCTTTTCTTTCTCTCTAACTTGCCTGCATTTGTGCTCAACAGTGACAACATACTTAATGTCCGTTAGAGTTTTATGCAACTTTGTTTTTAAGAGGAATACATTTATTCATGATAGCCCAGTGAGATTTGGATTGTTTGTTTTTCTATTTCATATATATATATACACATACATACATATTATACATATACACGCTATACACACAAATATATCTACACCTACATAAACTCATACACATATTAATGATGTGTTCTGATAAAGTGTGAACAACATCCACATCAAAATGCCTCTAATTATTTGCTGAATGAGAGAATTAAAGGTGTTTATGAATCAGAATAGCCAGGGGTGGTGTCAGGGTCTCGGTACAGCTGGTTGTGGATGTAAAGAAAGTTTATCCACAACCAGTGTAGCTCGTTTGACCTTCTGCCTATTCTGCTTCATAATGGGAAACGGTACCTTTCGTTGATCTCTCTCAGGAACTGTTTTTGTTTCTACGCCTTGCTTGCACTCTCTCTTGCTCATGTGACGGAGGATGCTGAGGTTCTCTGTCCCTTCTTGTCCAGGTCCGTCACCATCGTCAGTTCCAAGGAGACGGGTGAGAGGTTTGCCATGAAATCTGTCAAACACAGATCGGTGTCCCCCTTGCAGCAGGCCACGGAGCGAGGCATCCTGGCCTTCGCCGACAGCCAGTTTCTCGTCCCCATGCTCTGCTCCTTTGAAACCGGCAAACACTTCTGCATGGTGATGGAGCTCATGGGAGGTAAGTGTGTCGCTGCGGATCAATCATGTAATAGTGTGATGGTACTAGTGTGATGGTTGGACCAAACATGTCTGAATGCTCCAGAACCTCAATGTCTGACCTTGATGTCTTACCTGACTGTTCTCTGTCTCATTCCGACCTTGTAGGGGGAGATTGTGAAGCGCTGCTCCACCGCCATGGACCCCTCCCTCTTGACGTGGCCCGTCTCTATGTGGCAGAGACCACCATGGCGCTCGAGTATATCCACAGTTATGGGATTGTCCACAGGGACCTGAAACCCGCAAAGTAAGTCTGCAGCCCATCCCAAATGGGAGACTAGAGTTAAGGTTTCTTGTTTCTTCTTCTTCCTCTTACCGCCTGTCCCATCAGGGGGCGCCACAGCAAATCAACCTCCTAGTCGATTGCGGTGATAAATTCTGGCAATGTTTTACGCCAGATGCCATTCCTGCCAGAAAGCCTCTGGCATTTATCCGGGCTAGGGACCGGCTCAAGGGAGACACTTAGCCGTGCTATCTCGGAGACTGCATTGTTTCTGTTTTGTGATTTTTTTTTTTTTTCTAACATCAGAGAAAGATTTAGATTGAGCTTCTCTGACGTGTCTGCAGATTGTAGCGGTAGAATCTAACATCAGTTGTATTTGTGTTGTTTCCTTTGCAGCATGTTGATCAGTTCCTCTGGCCATGTTAAGTTAGCAGATTTTGGCCTGGCCCTGATTGGTAAGGTCAACATGACCTTCAAGCTGACTTCATCACTGGAGGCACTTAACTACGCTGTCGCAGAGTTTCGCCCCTCTCAGGTTAGTCTCCTCTCTCTACTTCAATCAAACGTTGCATCATTTCGATTATTGATCAGGTTTTAATTCCTCATTCGTTTCTTCCTGTAGATGGCAGGAACTCCAGCTTTCTGTGCTCCAGAGATGGTTATCAGGAGCGGTTTCGGGAACCCGGTAGACTGGTGGGCCCTCGGCATCACCATGTACATGATGTTGAATACGGAGTTTCCCTTCAAGGGCAGCTCAAATAAGCTGCTCTTCAAGTCTATCGCCAATGGTAAGACTCTTTAGAGCCACATCAAAGCAGATCTGAACGCTACTCTGTACAAACGATGATTTAAATATCAGTTTTTTTGTGATTTCATTCATTCATGGGGACAAGCTGCCAGTTCATTGAAGGGCCACATATGCGTCCACGCACTCACACCGATTGGATATTTAGTATAACCAATTAACCTAATGTGCATGTTTTTGGTGGTGGGAGGAAGCCGGAGAACCAAAAGCAACACGGGGAGAACATGCACTTCACTTTACTTCACTTGACTTCACTTTACTTGATTAGTTTGTCCCTCGGAGGGCAATTTTGTTTGCAGAAGTCAACATAGATACTATGGACAGATGCAAAGTACATATAAAACAAGATTTGAGCAGCGTCATTGCACAAGTGCAGAGTTAACAGTTACAGGGCATGAGAACGGAGCATGACAATAGGTTCTGTAATAAATACAAATAATGTACAAATGTGTGTATATATATTTGTATATACATACGTATATCACCCATGTGAGCAGCAAGACGAAAAAGGAGAAAACTGTTTTTAGTGGATAGCGGCCAGGTGGTGCAGTTGTGAGCGCTGTTGCCTCAGCAAGGAGGTTGCGGGTTTGAATCCGACTTGTGGCCTTTCTGTGAGGAGTCTGCATGTTCTCCCCGTGCCTGCGTGGGTTCTCTCCCAGTTCTCCGGCTTCCTCCCACCACCAAAAACGCGCAGCTTGGGTGGATTGGTGACACTCAATTGCCCGTAGGTGTGAGTGTGTGCGTGGCTGATTGTCTGTCACACACACACCCCGGCTACTTTCGATGCCACACGGACAATTTTCCTCGGTCCGATTCCAACCTGTGCAGTCATTGAGATTTACCTTCTAAAGATTCTCCATTCAGTCCTTTTGCTCACAAATGTCTTCTTCTGCTTCTTTTCCAGATAACGTCCGGTGGCCCTCGAACACCAATGAGGAGCAGGAGGCCCGTGACCTCGTTCTTGCTCTCCTGGTCAAGAACCCCATGATCCGCCTGGGTACAGGTGAGTGGGAGGACAGGTGGATTAAACCACTGTGGAGACATTCTCTCATGTGTGGCTCTAAGTACTGGTCGGCATTTACAGGCGTAAAACTACACTAATCATTACCTGACCCTTTTCCCTGTTTTTCCAGGGGGGGCCTATGAGGTAAAAGAACATTGCTTCTTCTCCAGTTTGGACTGGGACAACCTCCTGAACCAGCATGTCCCTTGGGTGGTTGATAAAATGACCGGTAAGTCTGAACACACAGACAACGCCAGACTCACATTTGACAGGACCAGAACATGAGCTGCTTGGATAGCGGGTTGTTAGCGGCCCTCGTTTAAATATTCTTTGATGGTTAAACTGTTAGATTCGTGGTCATGGCGCTCACGGACCGACTCTTCAGATGACCGTCCAGTGGCGTTTAAATTTTGGTCGACATAATTACAGATGATTTATTAGCTGACTTACGGTCGTAATGGTTGTTTCTGTGTTCTCTACAGCCCAGGAGGATTACGCCAGTGTGAATGGTGATACTCCTGCGGGTGAGCGGTCCCTGTTTGACTCCTCACAAGCAGAACTTTCACCGGGGGAAGTGCTGATGGTAGGAGACCCTATAATGAGACTTTCTAGTATTTATTTCACCTGTCACTCATGTTACCTGCTACTTTTATGTGCTGCTTGTTCTCCGCAACCAATTTGCTCCTTTCAAATCTGTTGAGGAGGAGGAGGAGAAGAAGGAGGAGAAGAAGGAGGAGGATGAGGACGCGGATGAGGAGGAGGATGAGGACGCGGAGGAGGAGGAGGATGAGGCCGAGGAGGACGAGGAGGAGAACAGACTGTGTGCGAAAAAGGTTCTGGATGAGCTGAAAGAAACTAAGGCGGCTCTGCAGGACGTCTGAGATCAGCTCCAAGCTGCTATGGAGGGGGCATGGTCACTATATGAGGCCAATGAGCGCCAGCAGCAGGAGGCTTCCAGGAGGGAGGAACAATTCACATCAATTCTCGCTCAGAAAGGGGAAGCGTTTAGAAGAGAGCTGGAGGAGCAGAGGGCGAGGTTTGAGCGGGAGCTGATAGACAGGTGCGAGGAGGCACAGAAGAAAGAGGAGGTCCAGTGCCTCATACAGGACGATGCCCAGCCTCAGGTGAGCCGCCTCATTTTAATTTCACACAGCTTCATATCATACCTGCAGTTTGACACTAAAGGTGGGGTCTCTGAGATGAAATCAAACATGCCGTCTTTGCCTTTTCAGGAGCGCCCGAAAAGGTTCAGGACTCTGAAACGCTTCTGGACTCGTCTCTGTGCACGTTTAAAGAGGAAAAACTAGCACCCTCTGGACCAAGACCCCTCTGAACCCGGACCCCTCTAACCACAAAGCCTCTTAACCCGGACCCCACAAACCCTCTTAACCTGGACCCCACAAACCCTCTTAACCCGGACCCCACAAACCCTCTGAACCCGGACCCCACACACCATGCGTCACAATGAGGCTGGATGCCACAATGTCTGCAACAAAGTTTGTATCCTGGAGTAGGATACAAACAAAATGACTTGTCAAAATGACTTGTCAAAGTCATTTCAAAATTTTAACTTTGAAATGACTTTTATCAGGCCGTGCCCTCCAGCTCTCACTGGATCGGTTTGCAGCCGCATGTGAAGCGGCCGGGATGAGAATCAGAACCTCTAAATCCGAGGCCATGGTCCTCAGCCGGAAAAGGGTGGGGAGCACCCTCCAGGTCGGGGAGGAGATCCTGCCCCAAGTGGAGGAGTTCAAGTATCTTTTGGTCTTGTTCACGAGTGAGGGAAGGATGGAGCGGGAGATCGACAGACGGATCGGTGCAGCGTCTGCAGTGATGCGGACTCTGCACAGATCCGTCATGGTGAAGAGAGAGCTGAGCCGAAAGGGGAAGCTCTCGATTCACCGGTTGATCTTCGTTCTCCTACCCTCACCTATGGTCACGAGCTTTGGGTAGTGACCGAAAGAACAAGATCGCGGGTACAAGCGGCTGAAATTAGCTTCCTCCGTAGGGTGGCTGGGCTCTCCCTTAGAGATAGGTTGAGAAGCTCAGTCATCCGGGAGGAGCTCGGAGTAGAGCCGCTGCTCCTCCGCGTTGGGAGGAGCCAGATGAGGTGGCTCGGGCATCTGTTCAGGATGCCTCCTGAACGCCCCCCTGGTGAGGTGTTCAGGGCACGTCCCACCGGGAGGAGACCACGGGGAAGACCCAGGACACGCTGGAGAGACTGTCACTTCCTGTTTGCTTGCTTCACGAATTGTTTGTGTTGTCTGCTCCTGCTCTGTCTTGCTATCGCTTCCCTATCCATCTCCTTGTTTCTGGCTCGCCTCCTACCTGCCATTCTCTCTCTCTCTCTCTCTCTCTCTCTCTCGACCCAGCCGGTCAGACAGATGGCCGTCCACCATGAGCCTAGGTTCTGTCCAAGGTTTCTTCCTGTTAAAGGGAAGTTTTTCCTTGCCTCCGTTGCTCATGTGGGTCAAGTTGGGTTCTGTCTTTCCCTGCAGGTCTTTTCCTGCTAATCCTGTAAAGTGCCTTGAGATAACTTTATGTTGTGATCTGGCGCTATATAAATAAAACTGAATTGAATTGAATTGTCTTTTTGCTCTCGGCATAGATCTGTATTTTAAATGTGTGTGAAGGAGGCATGTCGTACATTGTTCTAAACCGCTGACTCAGCGGCACGGTTACAGGTTGTTGCCGTCATCGATGACACGGCTGAATTGTCTGAGGCATTTTGTGAGCCTTGGCGTCGGATTCTGTTTCACGCAACTAAAAAGGTTGACCAAGGTTAACTCGGTCTACAAAGTCACATGGGCGTGACTTCGTGGACCCAAAATTGCCTTGTATATGGAGAATGTTTGATGATGAAGACCTCGTCCTCTGGATGGCCTTTCAAGTTTGATGCAGGCTGCTTCGTCGACCGCTCTCTCCCTCTGCCTGTCTTCACTTAGCTAAGATGTGTCCATTGTTATCTTCAACAATGGACACATTGTAGATAACCCAACACTGGGTCTACACATTGCAGATGTTACACACGTAAAGACAGAGGCACAGCCTTTAGTGTAACTGGTGAATCTTTAATTCTGCAAATGCAATAAAAGTATATTCGTAGTGGCGCTATCTGCCTCGAGCTGTCACCTCGCCTCCACTGCGCACTAACTGCGCATGCGTGTCCTAACTAGTCTAGCATCTAACAGTTATCTATCACTGTTACAATCATTGAGGTATCACAGAAACATATACCGTATAACAGGAATCACGTTGTAAAACAATTAAACTACCGAACATAGTTCGGTAGAGACACCCGTCAGATAATTTACTGAACATGTAAATTATCAAACATATATACAATGCTGTTGAACGTGTGCTGAAAATAATAAACTATGTGAGGGCCCACGCCAATCACACGCACACACACACCCACCCCAGCCGGCTTATTCACAATATAAACCACCGTTGCAGGCCTGAGCGATGCTTGGGAGCGTTGAGGCCGAAAACTTTATGGCCGCTTCACTCTGTGAGCAAACCAAAATAAACGGTACCTGAGGGAATGATTCAGTGTGGTCCAAATTCCCATGAAGAGGAAAACTCCGAGGTGTCCCAAGATGGCGGAGCGATCTCCCGCCTGCTTTGGAGGTAAACTGCCGTTAGCGATGTCCCGTCTGCCGTTTCAGGTAAACTCCCGTGAGTGATGTCCAGAGAAATACATTTCTTCAAAACACTCCTCCAGCAGTTTCTCCTCACGTCACTTGCAACCAATCTTCATCTCCAGGCCGGAATGATGAAAGAAACGGTGTCTTTAGCAAGTAGAGTTAGCTTACCCAGTTAGAAGCAGTTTAGCATTCGCTGGGTCAGTGGATGCTTAAGCTAAGTATTTCAAAAATACTCTACTGCAGGACAAACTTTGGGGTAAAAATGTCCTTGGGTGTTTCAAAACGTATTCGCCGAGTGAACATCAATGGTCGTTGGTTTAACGATCCAAAATCTTACTAAATCAAAACGGCGTCCCTCTCGGTCAAGCTCGCCAAAACTATCCCTCCCGGATCTCTCTCGATTCATCTTACAGCCGTTGGCAGCGGCGGAATACACCCTGCTTCCCTTAGCTTTTCAAAATAAAACAAGGTACCTTTAACAGTATTGAAACGTCTTGAAACAAATGAAATCCAAATCTTATCAATATTAATATAACACACCTAACACATTTTAACATACATCAGGAACATACATCTGGGTTACAAAAAGATCCCTTTAAAATCCCTATTAAGGGAGTGAACTTAAAGCTTTCTGTAATATTAACAACCGTATTGGCCCGAATATAAGACATGAAGTGCTTTGTTTGTCGGACTGACTTGATGTGCACAAATACACTTGTTCGGCATTTACGGGTAGTTCACGGTTATTTGGATGGAAACAATCTTTACCTTAAATGTCAGTCTGGATGTGGCCGTGTGCTTGGAACTTTTTTGGGGTTCAGGAAACATTTAAACACCAAACACACTGACAAAATTGACCAACAAGTTAACAATGATATAGATTCAAGCACAGCAGACCTTGGTGATGCAGAAGAGCTAACGGCAAATGTAGAAGAGACGGCTACAACATCTGCACCATCCAATAGCACTTTAGATATGTTTGCTACTGCTGGAGCACAGCTCAAAACAGCTAGATTAACCCTTATGCTGTTCTAATTTATTTATCTTAATTTGGTGTTAACAGGGTCCGTTCGCGTCCGTTCGGACCCGGTTTGTAACTCAGTACCAACCACCCCAAAAAATAAGGATTATCATCCAGTTTTGTTCTGTACTTCATCACTAACTTATTAGCTCATCATAACCACAGTCCCCATATCAAACATTATATTATTTGGCCCCCATATGGCCCTAAGACACAATATACCTATTTTTTTCACTCAAAAATAGGATTATATTCACTCATGCTGAAAATTGGTAAATAATTATACAATCTGACTATAACAGGGTAATATATGAAGACACTTTACTGAGAAAACTGCTTTGTGGGTTTTAGAACTATTATGGAAATAAATCAATAGATCAAGCGATAAAACATTATTTAGAACATGGAACAGTGTTTTTTTCTCACCCTGTATGGGCAAACACTGACTGACTGCATGTGTGTGGAGTGTTCAGATACATGCATCACAGCATTTTACAGGGTGCGTGTGCTCAAGACAGATGTATTTTTCACACTTGTCACAAGTGAGCTTTTCTGTTTTTGGTGGAGGAACAGGACTGGCACCGCTTTCGTACCCTACCGTCTTTGGCACGCCCTGGTGTGGAGGGCCTGCTGGTCTGGGGCGTGTTGGTGTGGGGGTGGCTGGTCTGGGGCGTGTTGGTGTGGGGGGCCTGCTGGTTTGGGGCGTGTTGGTGTGGGGGTGGCTGGTCTGGAGCGTGTTGGTGTGGAGGGCCTGCTGGTCTGGGGCGTGTTGGTGTGCAGGTGGCTGGTCTGGGGCGTGTCAGTGTGGAGGGCCTGCTGGTTTGGGGCGTGTTGGTGTGGGGGGCCTGCTGGTTTGGGGCGTGTTGGTGTGGAGGGCCTGCTGGTTTGGGGCGTGTTGGTGTGGAGGGCCTGCTGGTCTGGGGCGTGTTGGTGTGGAGGGCCTGCTGGTCTGGGGCGTGTTGGTGTGGAGGGCCTGCTGGTCTGGGGCGTGTCGGTGTGCGGGTGGCTGGTCTGGGGCGTGTTGATGTGGGGGTGGCTGGTCTGGGGCG
The DNA here is from genome assembly GCF_040956055.1 of Brachionichthys hirsutus. NCBI lineage: Eukaryota > Metazoa > Chordata > Actinopteri > Lophiiformes > Brachionichthyidae > Brachionichthys > Brachionichthys hirsutus. The sequence continues at coordinate 1,886,084 of NC_090910.1, forward strand.
TGTTGATGTGGGGGTGGCTGGTCTGGGGCGTGTTGGTGTGGGGGTGGCTGGTCTGGGGCGTGTTGGTGTGGAGGGCCTGCTGGTCTGGGGCGTGTCGGTGTGCGGGTGGCTGGTCTGGGGCGTGTTGATGTGGGGGTGGCTGGTCTGGGGCGTGTTGGTGTGGGGGTGGCTGGTCTGGGGCGTGTTGATGTGGGGGTGGCTGGTCTGGGGCGTGAAGGTGTGGGGTTGGCTGGTGAGCTTTCAGCCTGGATCTCTCTCACCAGATTGGCAGGAACAGGCGAGAATGAGAGAGTGTGCATGTGTGTACTGTGCATGTCTAATGCCTGGTCTAGTCAAGTGTCTAGATACATATGAACCTTGATTGAGCCACATGTGATCTACAGAGCTAGTCACAGCATTTCTATGAAGCAATCTGATGTTTATACAGTCATTTTTCTATACCGGGTCCGTTCGGACCCTAACACCACCAATGTAACTTTTTTTCTAGAAGACATTCAGAATATGCTAAAATGGTAAACATTAGTGTTTTTGTGTTTAAATAGCCACCATGAGCACATACTATAAGCCTTGTTCCGATTAAAAAATGTTTGACGGCATTAATTGCATTTTACATTCTTGAAACGGGTCTGTTCGGACCCTAACACCGCATAAGGGTTAAGTCAGTCCAACGTAAAGAGGTTTGTCTCTTCCATGGAAGAAGTCATTTTCGAGATTCACAGTCAGGCTTAGGATTCGGCTTTACAGTGCTTGTCTCCACTGGATACAGATAATGGGAACACAGTAGAACAGTCCTTCCAAATGTTGCAAAATCCACTAATCCATCTTTAAATTCAGAAACAAAACTAAACATATTGGGGAAATGGGGACTAGTTGAGCCTTTTCAAAAAGTGCTTGGCACAAGATTTGACAGTCAGATGTTCCAGTAGTTTTGTTCCTTCTACTAAGTCAGTGTAACTGATAAGTGTGTTCAAAATGGGAACATATGAAAACGTAAGAGCACTTTACAAAGACCAGACTGTGCAGACATGTTTAAGCCCAGGTATATTCCCAATTAAGGTGTGTATACAGACTTGAGAGATGCCACCTATTTCAAAGAAAATCGCCTGTTTTCTATCAAAAAAGATGCCTTGCAGATTCAGCTGTTCTACGACAATTTTGAAACTGCTCTTGTGTCCAGGGCGGCGGCGTTTGGCCAAAGGACTCCCCGGGGAACAGACGCTGCTGAAAAGAGTTCCGGGCCAAACCAAGGGGGAAACTAGATGGGGGTGGTTGGGTGGTAATGGGATTGCCCAATTTAGAACAGGTGCATAAATAGTGGCAGACTCCCGGCGTGTCGGGACTGCCGGAGGAGCGAGGACCCAGCGTCTGCTGCGAATGCACCTGTTCGGACGCTGGGGATGTGGTGAGGTCACGCCTTTGGATGAAATAAAGAATGACGTGGACCATCTGAGGACTCCCTCTGCTCTCTGGTTTTTCTACTCGCCACCCACCGCTCACGTCTTGCTAACAATGCCTTTGCTATTTGGTGATTTGATCAAGACAGATGATAAACACTGGCGTCTCCTACTTTTGCTTCTGCGTATTGTTGACATTGTATTTTCACCAGTCATGTCAGAGGGTATGACCATATACCTCAAACATTTAATCATTAATGATCACCGGCTGTTCAAGCAATTATTTCCTGAAAGAAATCTCTTACCCAAGCATCACTTCATGATACATTATCCCCGCAGTATGGTCCGATTTTGCAGACATGGTGTGTGCGTTACGAGGCCAAACATAACTTCTAACTCAGGAAGCGAGTGTCATTGAGCAAGAAGCAAGCACCAAATTATAGACAGTAAATTATTTTATTACTTTCTAATAAACTAATGAATTTGATAATGTCAAATACATGCGTGTGATAGAGGTATGAGGTAAATAATTTAAAACACCATAAACCAAGTAATCAATAGATACTAACATCAAAATTAACTTAATGATTGGCACTAGTGAATGGAGATCCTTTGAGTTTTTACAAATTCATCATCTGGTCACATTTGTTAAATGGACTTACAATCCAATGGTGCTTTTGCAGCCTAAAAACTCCTCAAACAGAACATCAACAAAACACGTTGGCAGCAATTAAGCGCATCCTGGAGACCCAGTGAAGCCGTTCACACAAACGCTCACCGCCGGAGCAGCAAAGCTGGGCTCAATCTGCTGCCCAAGCACAATGACTTGCAGCTGGAGTCAGCCATCAAAGCATCAACTTCCCAATTAGTGGACAACCTGCTGCGCCTCCTCAGCCGACTGTCAACGAGTCATAGAGCCCACACAGCTGCAAGAGCGTGACTCCTGTGGCACGTCTAACGACTGGGGGTGTTACCTATTTTCTTTTATTCTGTTCTGTTTACCAGTAAACACAAACGTCAAAGTGATCCGTAGACTTTCACATCAGCATCCTTCCTGCTGGCCACTACGTGTAGAATGGCCAGCATAAGCATGGAAAAACTCACGCATATTCAGGTTCTCTCTCTGAATTTAGTACAGGAAAATCACATTGTTGTCATTACTGAACAATATCAAAGGCAAACTCCAGCCACATGTTTGGGGTCACCTGAGGAGTCCAATGAAACACACCGCTCACCCGGACGTGATCGCGCGAGACCCCCCGTGTGATTTTTGGATAATATACATGATGGCTTTCTGCTACTAATATAATATTAGACACCACCATCGCATAATTCGCCCTTTTCGATTACTTTCATATTGACGGATTGGATTATCGCTCAGCGTGGAGAACCTCGAAGTATTTATCGACCAGTATTACTCCAGCTGCTGCACCATGGAGGAATCCGCGTCGGGCGATAATCCCTCCAAGAAAAGAAAGGCCGACTTGGCAACAGACACGGAAGATCTCGGTAACGCAGATATTCCGACTAACGTACTGGACTCCATTAACAAAAAACTGGACGTCCTCGGCGTGCTTCACGCCGACGTTAAAGATCTGAAGGCTCGTTTGGAGCTCGCTTATCGTGTGATGGCTGAGCTCCAACGTGAGAATATCGAGCTACGTTCCTCCGTTGCGACTGTATTGGTCGAAATGGGGAAGACTAAAACAGAAAATAAGACGCTCAAAGAGACAGTCCTGGACATTCAGTCACGCAGTATGCGAGACGATTTAATATTCTCAGGCATCTCCGAGAGCGCCTCAGAAAATCCTGAGTCCTTAATAAAACATTTCATGACAACGTCACTAAAAATTCCCCCGGAGACGGTAAGTACAATCTCCTTTCACCGCGTCCACCGCCTTGGAGCTCGTAGAGGCGATAGGCCCCGTCCTATTATTGCGAAATTTGAACACTTTAAACATAAAATGCTGTTAAAGAGCAAAGGGCGGGAGCTTAAAGGAACGTCCTTCGGGATGAATGACCAGATCCTGAGAGAGATCAACGAGCGGCGAAAGGTACTGTATCCGATCATGAAGCAGAATAGGCAGAAGGGCAAACGAGCTACGCTGGTTGTGGATAAACTATATATCGACAACCAGCTGTACCGAGACCCTGCCACCACCCCCTGGCTATTCTGAGTCAGAAACACCCGTAATTATCCCATTCAGCCAAGAATTAGAGGCATTTTCATGTGGCTGAGGATTATACTTTATCATAATACATCATCAATATGTATATGTGTAGGTGTAGTTATATTTTGGTGTAGATGTTTATGTATGTATATGTATGTGAAATAGAAAAACAAATGATCCAAATTTCACTGGGCTATTAGGAATGAATGTATTCCTCTTGTCCCATCTCTCCCCTCAGATCCACTCCCCCCCCTCACTTCTCCCCCTCCCTCTCACTCACCCCTCCCCTCTTCCCACACACACACCCTCTATGTCTATCACTTGTTTGTTATACTTGTTTATGTATCAGTGTTCTTGATTCTGCTGTGCACACATTTAAGACTCTTTATATCCCTCTCAGCTATCCAACCATCCAACACTTCGACTTTAACTTATCACATGCAGAGAATGGTAAGCAGCTTACAGAGATACACACATTTAGACCTGACTGCTCACCAACCGAATGTCTAAGTTAATTTTGGTATCTTGGAATGTGTGTGGCGCTCGCTCTCAGGCAAAAAGAATCAACATCTTAGACCATCTCTCAAAATTAAAAGCAGACATTTGTCTCCCACAAGAAACCCATTTTCAAAAATCAGAAGAGAAATTACTCAGACACAAATTTCAGTCAAGTTGTTTCTTCCTGCTATAACAGCAGACAAAGAGGAGTCTCTATATTAATACACAAGAGACTACTCTTCACGTTAAACAACACTGTAACGGATCCAGAGGGCCGATACATTATTATTCAGGCAACCGTATTCAATAAATTATACACAATTGTGAATCTGTACGCTCCTAATAGTGATGATCCGGCCTTCTTACACACATTGTTCTCTCAGCTACTCGAGCTAACAGCAGACTCAACTATCATCATCGGCGGAGACTTCAACACAGTTCTAAATCCATCAGTAGATCGCTCCAGTACTACAGTACACACGAGGCGTTCACAATCAGCAAAAGTACTACTGGAATATATGGATGACTTCTTTGGCCTTGGTGACGGCTGGAGATTAAAGAATCCAACGAAGAGGGAATACACGTTCTTTTCTTCTGTGCACCGTTCATTCTCAAGAATTGACTATTTTCTCACAAATAATTCTGTGATTGAGAATATTTCTACTAAAATTAACCATATAATTATCAGCGATCATGCTCCGGTTGCGCTCACCTTACAAATCGCAGCGACCTTTGAACCCCCGTCAACGTGGCGCTTTAACACCTCTTTGCTTAAAGATGCAGAATTTGATAGGGTCATAAGAAGAGAGTGGGCAGACTATCTGGAAACAAATGACTCTCCAAACTCATCTCCGTCTTTACTCTGGGAAGCAGGGAAAGCTGTAATCAGAGGTAAAATTATATCATATGCCTCTTACAAAAAAAACAGGAACAGAAAATGGAAAAGGAAATAGAGGAGAAAATTAAACTATTAACCGATGCTTACGCAGCAAACTCAAGCAATCAAAGGTGGATTGAACTACAAAACACAAAACTAAAACTAGATGATATGTTATCAAAGAAAACAGAGTTCATATTACAACAATTGAGATACAACGACTTTGAATATAATAACAAATCAGGCAAGTTTCTAGCAAATCAACTCCAACGTAACAGAGAAAGATCTCTCATAACAGCAATTAAAGGGTTAAATGGTGAGTGCATGCAATCACCAGAATAAATTAATCATATATTTTACAAGTACTACCGCAACTTATATTCTACTAAACCCAACCCGGAGGATATTGAGGCATTTCCCAGGAATCTGAATATGCCTCAACTATCAACTGAGTATAAGAACTCCATAGCGCCCTAGATAGTGTGCCTAACAGCAAAGCACCAGGCCCGGACGGCTTCCCGGCTGAATTTATGAAGCATTTCTGGACCATGTTAGCTCCGTTATTTTTCAGATCAGTAACAGAAATTAAAAACTAGAAAATGACAATCAGAGATTGCAGACCATCGCTTCCAATCGACTATTCGATCTTGTGAGACAGTAAACAGGGCTTCCGGATCAGAGGGGCCAAACCTGCTCTAGCTTGCTGCTCCGGAATGTACTACAAGCCATCTTCTGGACTCTTTTTCCCATCATGCCATTCGTGTCCCTCCCTCTTAAAGTGAAAGTTTACAGCACAGACACAATTCCAGATGTAAAAATAATTTTAGAATCTGAATCCATATCCGGATCAACACCATTCTCGGGGAGGACCAAGCCACGGACAGAACCTTGCTTGTGTAAAAATTTCAAGTCGATTGGGTTACTAGTTTTTGAGTTATGCGCTCGGACAGACAGACAAACAAACAAACGTACCCAATTGCAATACCCTCGCCTCCGCTTCGGCGAGGGTAACAATGGTCATATACGACCCCACATGAATACAGTAGCAATTAAACTTCTACTGAAGCCGGACAAAGACCCCAGCCTCCCTTCAAGCTACCGACCTCTATCATTAATCACCGCCGACATCAAAATTATAGCAAAGGCACCCGCATCCAGGCTGGAGACAGTAATCCCGTCTGTAATTCACTGCGACCAAACAGGATTCATTAAAGGTCGACATTCCACCAACAATATCAGAAGACTGCTAAATCTGATCAGTATGTCGCAGCGACTTGGAAAAAAGGCAGTGGTTGTATCGCTGGACGCAGAAAAAGCCTTTGATAAAGTTAGCTGGTCCTACACAAGCTTGGCTGTGGAGAGTCATTTATTCACTGGGTGTCAGTATTATATAACTCTCCCAAAGCGACTGTAACCACCAACGGGATTACCTCACAGAGCTTCACCTTGCAGAGAGGTACCAGGCAGGGCTGCCCACGCTCTCCTTTATTATTTGCAATATTTATTGAACCTCTAGCAGCAGCAGTGCGCCAAAACATCAGGATTAAGGGAATCAACGCTGCGGTGTCAGAACACAAAATTAATTTATATGCTGATGACGTCTTGCTTTATTTGCAAGAACCCTCGGCTTCGCTGCAGGAAGTATTCAAGTTGATAGCTAAATTTTCACAACTTTCAGACTATTCCATCAATTGGACAAAATCAACATTACTTCCCATTACAGAAAAGTCATGGAACCCTGCAGACCAGGACCCAAACTACTCCTTTCCTACGGGCAATTTAAAATACCTGGGAATAAATATCTCACCAAAATTGTCTGAGTTAACCCAATTAAACTTCAACCCACTTCTGGATAAAACCAGTAGTGATCTGAAGCGTTGGAATAACCTCCCGATATCCCTTCTAGGAAGAATAGCCACCATCAAAATTAAAATTTTACCACAAATCAATTTATTTTCAATGATTCCATTTAAACCAACTTCCAACTGGTTCCAATCCTTGGATTCAGCCATCACAAAATTCTACTGGAAAAATAAAAAAGCAAGAATTAGTCTATCTACCCTTTAGAGGAATAAATCTAAAGGAGGTCTGGAAGCACCAAATTTTATGAATTATTACTTGGCTAACCAGCTACAATATCTTGTACTATGGATGCACCCGAATAGAGACTCTAATTGCTGGTTAGAATTGGAACAGAAGGACTGCAAGGATATTAGACTTGCAGATCTCCCCTTTATCCGAACAACCATCAAACGGCATAACTGTTTTAAAAACCCGATGATTTCTTCCACCTTGTCCGCCTGGTGGAAAGCATTAGAAATGACAAACTCCAAACTGGAACCCTGCATGTTCTCTCCAATCTGGAATAACCCTGACTTTCAGGCTAGCAACCAACCTTTCCATGTAGGTACGTGGGAACAGAAGGGAATCTCTCAACTCCATCATCTCTTTCGTGACAATGCGTTTATGTCATCTACAAAATTGTTCCAAAAATATGAACTCGGAAGCGGAAATTTCCTTCTCTATCTTCAGGTAAAGAATACAATTAAGAAAAGAATTCCAATGCTCCGGGGCCCGCTTCAGCCACCTGTATTTGTTATGGAAGTCACAAAGATTTCCCCGACAGTTAAAAAGACCCTTTCTAAGATTTATAAACTACTCTCAAGAACAGATACGATATTTCTTCCCATCTCAAAATGGGAGACGGATCTGTCACTAACCTTAGATCGTGACTTTTGGACACAAATCTGTGAAAATGCATTTAAAATGACAAAACACAGAAATCTTCAACTCATCCAATATAAGATCATTCATAGAACACACATTACTCAGTATATGATGAAGAAAATGGGCTTCTCAGAACCTGACATCTGTTCTCAATGCTCCCAAAATACTGCTGACACTTATTTCCATGCCATGTGGTTGTGCTCACCCGTCCAGGACTTCTGGGTTGCAGTATCACATAAACTATTGTCCATCTTAGATTGTATGTTCCCTTTATCTCCGATCACGTGTCTACTCGGTGACTTGGCAGAAATCGTTATTTCTAAGAAACATACGCACCCCACACTCGCAGCCCTCGCCATCGCAAAGAAAACAATCCTCGTTAACTGGAAAAATAAACAGTCTTTAAACATCAACCATTGGTTGAACCTCCTCATAGAACACATATCAATGGAGAAAATCTCTGCTTCCAAAAAAATAAATAAAAAAATATTTGAAATATTTTACAGAAAGTTGGTCTCCTTTTATTAAATCATTAAATATAAATATTGCAACCTGATTCTGCCAGCTAGCAAAAACCACCACAACGATGTAAATGGTGATGCAGCTTACATTTTTCTGCATGACTCATCTTGTTTCCGTTTTCATTTAGGAACCCGGTTTCTGTCACTAGGACCGAGTGGACCTCTGAAATACATCACCTCCCAGCCATTCTAACTTTCTATGTTTCAGCTCCAGTCTCCAGCTCAATGTTCTTCACACAAGGATGGTTGATCTCTGGGGCTGTTGCATGCTGGGCTAACTCTTCAGGGGCTGTCCCCGTGACTTGATATGTGCGGCCCGGCTCCTCTGGTCTCTGCTGGGTGGCGCATGCTTCTCGAGCGGCCCCCGGTGTTCCCCTGGGTTGTCATGCCGGGGTGCTGGCCCATGCGTTCGGGATGGCACTGAGCTGGCGCAGTCTGTCACTCCTCTGCTGGTAGTAGCGGCCCGGGTCCGGCTGGTGACCTAGGCGTGGCCATGGCACCCTCACCTCCCCTCCCTCTTCTCTGACCCCTCTCCTCCACCGTCCCCCGTCTCCCGCTCGCCCTCTTCTCCTTGGTCTCCCCTCGTGGTCTCCCCCTTTCCCCTCTCTCCCAGCTTCTCCTCTTCCGGCATCCTGCCTCCCGCCGGTGCCTCGCGGCTCCCTCCTTCCTGGGGGCTGGATTATGGGGAATGGGCGGGATGCATCAGGGGCGGCGCTAGATCTGGGCCCTGTGCATGGTTGGGCCCTCTGACACCTGTGGGTGGGATGGGTGAGGCTGGGGACTACGGTCAGGCTCCCTCCTCCCCCCACCTGGTTGGTTGGGGCCTCATGTGCTGCGCCTCTTAACTCACCACCTTAGCACAACACATTTGTAAATACACACATAGGGTATATGCACCTGGGGGGCGTTCACCGAGCGTCCCTCTGCAACCCCCCCCCCCCCCATTTTAATGCACCACATGGGGTCACGTGGGTGCTAGGCGGGGAGATAAGGGGTAGGGCGCAGGGCAGGAGTGCGCCGTTGCCCTCCTCCGCATCCCCCGTCCGGCCCCACCTGCCCCAAATTGTAAAGCACCACATACATTTGTATATAGCACCTGGGTGTTCACACATTCACGGTGTTGGGAAAGTTCCCCAGTCTGGGATCTGGGGAACCATATCAACAGGGTATGGGGGGGTTCAAATTTATTTATTTCTTTTTGGCCTTGGCGCGGCGTGTGGGGCCTTGGCGGGCTGGGCTTGGGGCGGGATGGTGGGCCAGCCTCTTGTTCCCTCCTCTCCGTCCCATGGATTAATACTCTCCCCCCAAATGGCTGTATAGGGTCGGATAGCGCTGAAGCCCCTGCGCTGTCTACTACCGTTCCCCAGATGCTGGTTCGCTGGGTTGGGGGGTTGCCCGAGCTTGGCGGTGGGCGGTTGTTGGGGGCGTGGTGTTGGGGGCCGGTGGGACACCAGGCCTGCCCACCGTGCCCCGTGCTGCTGCGCTGGCCTAGGTTTCGTCGGCTGTGTTGGTGTAGGTCGTCCCCGGGCCCTGGGTTGGTTCTTCTGCGTGTGGCTCTGGTGGGGCCACGGTGGCCGTTCTCGGGTGGCTGTGGCTGCTTGGGGTGATCTGGGGGCTCATGTTGCCATTGTTGGGTCCGGGATGGCAGCCCCGTTCTTAGGTGGAGGTTTCACGCATGCCAGGTCCACCACTCCAGCACCTATCAAAACTTGTTTTGAGAGTCAACTCCGCCCACAGACCTCTGAGTCAGTGGAGGTTGCTGGGTCAGTGTTTGTGGCTCTCACTATGCTCTCTCTTTTTCCTCAGATCTCCTGAGAACTTGGTGATCCATATCACATCCGTCTAGAGACGGATGTGAACCTAGTGTAGTGGGACAACTCTTGGTGATGGTTGGATGGAAGGAATAGAATTAAGGAGCACAAATAAATCCATTGCACTCTCTTTTCAGAACACTGTGTATTTGTCACTTTTTGTTTGTCCATGTTGTATGTTCACTGCGGTGTGCACAGCCCTCTACGGTGGTAAGCAGGTAATAAAACTAATAAAATATGAATAGGCTAGTCTGCCAAGAGGGCAGGTGATGGTCACAATCACTATAAGAATAAAAATTGCATAGAACTCTAACAGTGACTGACGTTATGTACGTTGTCACTGTTGAGCACGAATGCAGACAAGGTAAAAAAGAAAAAAAAACAAGGACCGGGTGGGCTGTTGGATGTCACCTGAAACAGAACAAAGTAAAGAAGATGGCTACATCAGACATGTTCTCCACACAAGTGTAATAGGAGCTCCTGGTCCCCAATCTGGGAGTTTCTAATATAGGGAACATCAAATGTCACACATACCTGTGCTCATTCCTGGTCCCACAAACACACCGCAGTCAGCTGATTTGTCCCATCAGGCGAGGGGGTATATCAGCACGTTTTCCCTCTCGTCCTGTTCTACTTCCAGTTCTGAGTCTGTGTTCATAATGGGAACTCGAGCTAAATGTATTCTTTTCTTGCTCTCACAGTGGATGTTCACTGCTGATGCTGGGAAATGAAATGCCACGGCTGAAGCGGCGATTTCTATGAAAAATGTCGTTCTTCAAACTAATGCATGGTCTCGCTTGACCTTGATGGCAACTAAGGTTATCAAAAACGTCAATCAAAGAACAAGATTTTTGGGCAGAATGTCGACTTCAGCCCCTTTTTGATTATGCTGGCACCTCCTGGTTATCCAACATCAAAATGTCCCTGAAAACCAGGCTCCAAACTTCCCAAAACAAACTGATTTGGCTACTTCTCAATCTGGGGCCCATGACCCACCTTCTTCCTAGACATTTGATAGAGTTAGTTTGCTAATTTTCAATGTAATGTAACTGTTAGGTGAAGAACAGTCCCATCTGGTGGGCAGCGATGTTTGCGCCCTAAAAGTATTGTGATGTCACTGGGTCAAGAGGTGGAGCTACGAAGGTGATAAATAAACGGTGTTCCGGAAAGCGGAACGGAGTTGGTTTGGAGGAGCGCGCCAGACCAGGCGGTCTTGGCTGCGTCAGAGAAAAAGGATCCGTGCCTTTGCCTGATTCATTTCAATGCGTTTGTAAATTAATATCACAATGTTAGAGACTTTATCCCTAACAACATTTTACTATCCTAAAATGGCTCAGGGTAGAAGACAGGGTTAAACAACTCAAAATGGGATTGGCATTTAAAATAGCCAATGCAGCTCTGCCCTCAGTCCCCTCAATCCCTGCATACCTGAATAAACACCTCCAAAGATTTAGTGACACCCACAGCCACAACACTAGAGGGAGCTCAAACAACAACCTGATTACCCCCTCCTATAGGACTAACATGGGTAAATCATCTTTTTCCAATACTACCACCCAGGGGTGGAACTGTTTGACTCCTGCCCTAAAAACATGCACCTCTTTGGCCTCCTTCAAAATGGCCCTAAAAATACACCTTTTAGGGGGGCAGAAACGGAGATAGTCATCACGACTCTCTCCGGATTAATCACCCCCCACCCACTTTTTTGTCCACCTATGTTGTACATATTATGCGTCTTTTTGATGTATTGTTATTTTGCATCAATTGAGTAATTTAATATTCGTTTTATTTGTACAGTAGTCCCTCATTTTCCGCGGGGGTTACGTTCCAAAAACAACCCGCAATAAGTGAAATCCGCAATGTAGTAATTTTTATTTTTTTTCAATTATTATACATGTACATAAATGTTTTAAGGCTGTAAAACCCCTCACCACACACTTTATACACGTTTAACAGGCAGGCATTAATCTAAATAGATTGTTTCAGTATTATAGAATGAAACCAAAGATCAAAACCTTTTCAGAACGAAACATTTGTTTGAGGAATAAAAATATATAGTACGTACAGTAAACGTTTTCCTGTTAATGTTAAGGCGTGCAGGTCGAGGAAAGAGCCGCTTGGAGTGCAAAAGAACAAATATTCTACTCGTGCTGTCTTTAGCCTCTGCTTTATTGGATAGCTTAACACAGTGGAACGGCAGCGGCCACATGTATCAACAGGAAACCCCACCCACCCTGCACACGGACTGTTTCCCCCCCTCCCATCTGGGAGGAGGCTGCGCAGCATCAGGACCAGAACCACCAGGTTCAAAAACAGTTTCTTCCCTGATGCTGTGAGAGTTATAAACAGTGGATAACTCTGAGGCCAAATGCACTGCTTCCGTGTTGGACCCTACTGGGGATCGTGCAATCACTTTTGTCACTTTTGTGTATATATTTAGTTTTTAAGTTGAATGAATGTGTGTTGTGTGCCTCGAGCTGGGACCTGAGTGCTGTTTTTCGTTCGTGCATAAGAGTGTCTGAATGACAATAAACATTTCTTGATTCTTGAAATGAAACCCAAAAGGGACGTGACGTTTATGCTCCTACAAAATAAAAGCCTCTTTTTACACCGAGAATAAGAGCGCTATTAAACAACGCTTAACAAATAAACATGATAGCTTTTAGAAATAACAAATTTAATTTTAATGATCAACCTACAAGGTTGAACACATGAGAAGTTATTCATAGCAACTATTGCTATTTCTCTTTTCTCCGTTTGACTTTTCAGTGCATTTCAAACATGATAGTTCTTCTGGTCACTGCCTTCAGCCATTTGAAATTTACTTCCATGGAAAGTGAAAATAGTAGAATTATGAATTCATTTGATCATCAATTTCAGGATGAACTAAACAACTTCAGGTCAGCCTCGCCATATTCTGAGGTAAGCAATGCCCAGACAGATAATTTAGTTAATGAAACAGATCAAAAATAAAAAATAACAGATACTCAGAGAGTGCAGTCCTCCTCCAAGCTGCTCATTCCCCACTGGATTTACACCGTCCACATGGTGGTCTGAATCAGCATCAAAAGGTTCTAGATTGTTCTTGGTATCTTTATACACCAACCATGAAAAATAAAAGTGAATCAGAGTTGATGTGTATTTTTAACTGATTTTAGAATCCATAAATGGGTTTTAATTTTAAAATTAAATATTTTTACTGACTCAATTCTGAATCAGATCCAGATGAAAGTCGCTAAGTAAGATAGAGACCCCCACCCTCTCAAATTCCATAAACACTAGGTGCGTTTACATGGACACATGTAATCAGATTAAAATCCTGATCGGAAATAAAAATGATTCATGTACACAACCAAATCGGATTAGTCTGAGCCAATCAAGCTCGATCCGGTCACAATTCTATCCCGAACGAGAGGGGTGGTTTACACCGATTTGTGATCCGATCATGGCGCATGAAAACACTTATTCCGAAGTATCGGTACAAGCCGCCCTTACTGCGCATGTCTGTGACGTCGGCTACACGCGCTGGTGCGATTCCCGGAAGCTAGTTGAAGCCGAGCGAGCGAAAGACACGGCGAGCGGGAGGTATAATTTGTTCGGTGTCTGCGACAAACACGTAGCTGGGTGTCCTACGATGCTTTAACATCGACACCATCAAAAATAAAAGTGCGGTCTGGAGGACACAGTGAAGCTCCATTTGGAAGAGCGATGATTTGTTTACAACGGAAGTCGCTACGGCTTCTTCTTCTACTATTTCCGGTGTATTTCGTCGAACTGCGCATGTCAAAATAATGTACTCCGATCGAAAGTGTGATGCTTGAACACGCAAGCCCGAATCGGATCAATATTTTTAGGGTCCATGAACACAGTGCATCCGATCACAATTTTACTCTGAACTCTTATCGGATTAAAGAAATTTTGTCCATGTAAACGCAGCCACTGTTCTGCTCTGAGGCATTCTGCTATGAGGCATTCAGGATTGGAAATCAATCCCTTCTAATAATAATAATACATTTTATTTATATAGCGCATTTCTCTTGTTGAAATGAGCTCTGAGATGATGCGGATTGTCATAACATTTTAACACTCAGATTGAGAGGTTGCTGTCTTAGTTGTATTTTCTGATAACTGAATTTAACCTCGCTAGCACGCAGTTAGCCATTTTCTTTTTAGAACCTTTGCTAATATTAATACAATATCCAATTTTTTAAATGTGATTTTGTGTGCTCACAATTGTTGTGTTGAGCATCTGCACCACACACTATTATAAAGGAAGATATTGACAGAGATACAGGACATGTATTACAAACGGTCTGTGTGCGTTTGTTGTCAAAATGATACGGGATGCTTGATTTGAGAATGGTTTTATCTTACAATTGTCTCATATCAATACTACGATATCCACTTTGAGATTTGAAGTTGCTGTATTTTATTCAGCGGGATGTTGGCATTTCAGAGACGATCAACGAGGGAGAAGAACAGCGGGAGACAAACGGAAAGAAAACAGCACAAAGCATAGAGTTCATCGTTTTTATTCGCAGTAGCCAAGTAATATGCAACACATTGAGACACCTGCTGGGTCCGTACCGATACGTAGATGTCCGATGGTAGGGGGTCATAAATTATGGAACAAGACCTTCGTCCTGCATTCCAAAACACGAGAGCTACCAGAAGAGTGCGAGCCAGGGGATGTGCATACTGATAGCACGAACAACATGTCGGCGACTTGAACAACGAGCTGATGTGACTTGCTCCAAATCACAGCAGAAACATGCATTCAAGAACAGAACACAGCAAGGATGAGCTCAGGGAGTGCCGGAGCCTGGCTAGGGAGGCCATCCCCAAGCTGTTTGGTAAGTTGTGATCCGCCTGTTACGACCAACGGAAAAAAATGTGTTTCTGATGATTCAAGATTCAAGAGTTTTATTATCATTATTTTTTATTTTATGTATTTATTTGTTTGTACCAAGCAGAATAAAAATTAAAAAACAAAACAAAACAATACCTTTTCGTGTACAAGAAACCATATATCGACCAAAAAAAACAAAAACCCAACAATATGTCCAAAGCAAACACCAAAGTTCATGTACACAAAAATAGCAAATAATACATTACATAGTGCTTGAAAAGGAGTGGGAAGAAGAAAACTTATTAAATCCCCCATAACACAACTTGTATTTCTTATCAGTTGGAGTACCAGTCATGGGGGGAAAAAAATACTTAACAATGAAGAAGAAAACAAAAAAACAAAACAAACAAACAAAACAATTAAGGAACATTTAGACATAAGAACAAGACATTTCTAAATATGTAGTAAGCTATATTTATATACACACTTAATGTGTTTCAATAATTTAATACCTATGTATATTAAGGAGCCATTATATAACAGGCCAGCATCAACATTAAGCCCCGCTCTCTGTACTGCAACAAGATCATGCAATTTAAACTTATGAATATGTTTGCATTGTTTGTGTACAACAGTCAAGCTATTCCACAATTTCACCCCACATACAGTTAAACAAAAACTCTTCCGTGTGGTTCGTACTTTGGGTACTGTAAAATTTCCAAAACCTCTTATGCCATGATTGAACTCTCTCATTGTAAAACAAGAAAGACAATCAGAGATTGCAGACCCCGCCTCCAATAGACTATTTGATCTTGTGAGACAGTAAACAGGGCTTCCGGATCAGAGGGGCCAAACCTGCTCTAGCTTGCTGCTCCGGAACGTACTACAAGACTCCTTCTGGACTCTTTTTCCCATCATGCTATTCGTGTCCCTCCCTCCTAAAGTGACAGTTTCCAGCACAGGCACAATTCCAGATGTAAAAATAATTCTAGAATCTGGATCCAGATCCGGATCAATCCATTCTCTGGGAGGACCGAGCCACAGACAGAACCTTGCTTGTGTAAAATTTTCAAGTCGATTGGGTTCCTAGTTTTTGAGTTAAGCGCTCGGACAGACAAGCAAACAGACAAACATACAAACAAACGGACCCAATTGCAATACCCTCGCCTCCTCTTCAGCGAGGGTAATTATGGATTTGAAGATATCCAAAGATGAAAGATCTCCCCACAGTCAATCCCATTTCTGGGGAATTAGATTTGTTTTTATTGGAATTCATAGATCCCATATAAAACCATTTCTCCTTAATAAGATGGATAAGCAGACCTCCCCTCTTTGTATTAAATGTAAGCGGTCGGTGGGGACATACATTCACTGTTTCTGGGACTGTCGCCTGATTTCAAGGTTTTGGAGCAATGTAGCCCAGGAACTGAGTAGGATTTTTCCTGTTAGGGTTACAAAGGATTCAGGACTTTTCATTTTAGGCTTGCCTTCAAAAACATTATCCCTGAGCAGATTTGATTTCAGACTCTGTGACAAGCTGCTGTTTCTGGCTAGGAGATGCATTCTGAAACAGTGAATAAGTGACAAACCTCCCACTGTTACACAATGGTAACAAAAAGCGTATAAAGTTCTACCCTTAGAAAGGCTTACTGCACGAATGAAAGGGGACGATGGCCTGTTTGAGAGAACGTGGTCAGCCTTTCTGAAGTTCTTGCCCCCCCGTCCCTTCGGGACACAGTAAATAAGGGGAGATATGCGCTCAACTGGAGTGGTCCCACGACATAATCTAATATCATTACCCCAGAACTTATTGTTTTTGTTTTAATTCACTTTGTGCATGTTGTTATTTTTGTTGTATTTATTTCAGTTATTTCTATATTTTAATTATTAACTTTTATTTTCTTTTAGAGTGAAACAAGTGGGTGATGCGGGGTTACAGGGTTGGGTTTTTGAGTGAGGATGGTATGGAGTTATATGAAGCAACTTTATTTTGGATGGTGGTGTATATTTCTTTGTATTTTGATATATTTGTTATGACAGAGTGCTTGTTAGTTTATGTTCTGTAACAAAAAATTCAATAAAATCTATGTACAAAAGAAATATAAAAAATAAGTTGACAAGTATTATGAGGATATGTAAGAAGGATTATTATAATAAAATATTAGAAAATAACGGAAATATGAAAGGTACTTGGAATATTTTAAACAGGATAATAAGAAATGGCTCGAGACAGCATAAATTCCCAAATTTCTTTATGGATAATGATTTAAAGATTGATGATATGAAGTAGGTGGTTAACAAATTTAATTAGTTCTTAAGTGTAAGTGTTGGCCCACAATTGGCAGAAAACATACCCAATACAAAAATGACTGGACCTTTTGAGGTAGTTATGGAAAGAAATTCCTCTTCTATGTTTCTTAATGCAATACAGGAAAATGAAATAATAAATACTGTTAATGAATGTAAAAACAAAACATCAACTGATGATTATGATATGGACATGAAGATGCTAAAAAAGGTCATCATAGGAATATCTAAGCCACTTACTCACATCTTCAATCTTTCATTTCAAACTGGGCATTTTCCACAACATATGAAAATAGCAATAGTTATACCGATATATAAAACTGGGGATTGTCACTATTTCACTAATTATAGGCCAGTCTCTCTTCTACCTAAATTTTCAAAAATCCTAGAAAAACTATTTTCTTACAGATTAGACAAATTCACGAGCCACTTACTCTCTGTACGTGGCTCGGTCCTCCCTGAGAATGGCGTTGATCCGGATCTGGATCCAGATTCTAGAATTTTTTAAAGGATTCTTTAACATTGCGAGATAGGGCACTTTTGACATTTTTCTTAATTTCTTCAAAACCTATGGCGGTCTGGATCTGAAAAAAAATCACACATATGTTGTTTAGTCGGCCTGCAGAAAAGACTTGACTTCACATGCAGTTTATGACACTGTAGGTTCCAAATATGACTTTAGATGTATTCTACTGTCTGTCAGGTATCCAGTGACACCTGGCTAGACGGAGGTGGGTGGGGTGGGGGCTGGAGTACATTGTCTGAGGTGTGAAGTATTGACCAACTGCAGAGCAAAGAGGGCTGGACTTTTCTGCTTTTCCACTCCTCCAAAGTCAGGAGTATTTAAGCAGCAGGATCAATTCTATTAATTATTTTAAGTTTGGTGTTCCAGTGTCCTTACTTACAGTGTTATTTGCTCCTCTGCATTTAAATTTCTCTGGAAATCTTCACTTAGTTTCACTTTCTGGATTTCAGGGAGTTGATAGTTGTGGCTTCCCCATAAATTGGGGAATTGGTTTTGTGCTGAAAGTTAATTTGTGGGACATGCTGAGTTTGTAAATTAAGTTTTTTGTGTTCACTGTTTAGAGAAAAGGATAACAAATTTGTAGACTTGTGTCTTAACAATGTAGACACACTGTATTAGGCTGTGTGTAAGCCACTCACACACACCTCTTTAATTTATTTTATTAACCTTTTGTGAATGAGATCCTGATCTCAATGTTAAACAGTGTGACCTCTCCCAGATCTTTATTTCTGCTGCTACTTATGGACATACACTGGCAATAAGTTCAGAAGTCAATTTAGGATAAAGTCAAAAATCATTTTAGCTGTGCAATCACACTTTCCCTTTTTCCTTCCCTCAGATAAAATGTTTTGGGCTTGTCCAATTTGCCTAAAGGAACTCCGTGGCGTCAGCCAGCACCTGAGGGTGACTCATAAGGTGGTGAACCTCGAGGAGAGGAGTCTCCTGGTGCTGATAGCAAACTTGCGAGCGGACATGTGACGGGAGCAGTGTCCCATTACAGGATGCCATTTGCACACGCCATGCCATGCCCACACGCCCGGACAGACACATCCAGAGCCACACTGAGCTGTCTTTGGGCGAAGGCGTCGCCTCCTTGATGGCGTCAAAAGGACGGTGGTGCTGGGGAGGCTGCGGGAGCTCCAAGCTTTCAGCCCTGCTGTCCCCATGGTGTCTTCATGAGACATCGAGGAGCAGAGAGGTAGAGTGTGATTGAACAAACACAGCACAGCGTCACAAACACGCAGCACAGTCACACACACACACCTGAGGGTTCCTTAATTATTCAGGCATCTGTTCTATTTAATATTCTTTATTTTTACACCCTCCCACTCCAACATATATTAACAATTACTTTGTATCTGTGAGGGTCATGTTGCTGTGCCTGTTTAATTGCCTTATCACGCACACCTGCTTTCTGTTTATCGATCAAGGGCGCGCGGATTGGCTGCGGTCACCCCGGACGCACCTGAGGCAATCACCACCAGCCCTCATACTCTCTGCTCCGCCCGCTGTCCCCCGTCGGACTATTGTGTGGTTTTCGTCCCGGTGTGCAGAACGTCTCTCTGCCACCCCCCGTCTCTGATCCTCGCCTCGCCCGTGTTGACCGCAGCTGGTTCGTGCGCCCAGGTTGTGTGTTGCGTTTTTTGTTGTAAGTAAATTGTTCACTTGTGGCTGGGTCTTATGTTTCTGTTGTCTTTGCGGCACCAGCCAGTTGCCCCGTTTTTGGGTTTCCTCTCGGCTGTGTATTTTGGTTCCATGTATTACGTTTAGCTCCAGTCGCCCCTCATCCTGTGTGCAGCTCCAGGTTGTTAATGGTAGTAAATTATAAATTCAACTATCGCACTCTCTGCTTTCTGGGTTCCGCTCACGTCAGTATCTACTACTGTGTTTAGTTTAATGAATGGAAAGCTTTATTTGTCATTGTCAACACAGTGCAAGTACAGTGCAACATTGAAACACGATGGTTTTTTTTATTGTTTTAGATTTACTAGTATTGTAATAAGGTGAGATTCTCTGATTTTCTGATCTCACCAGCAGAGTCTGTACAGTTTCCTTGGCCGTGCCCTCCCTGGAGCGGGGATCGACAGACGGATCGGTGCAGCGTCTGCAGTGATGCGGACTCTGCACAGATCCGTCATGGTGAAGAGAGAGCTGAGCCGAAAGGCGAAGCTCTCCATTTACCGGTCGATCTTCGTTCCTACCCTCACCTATGGTCACGAGCTTTGGGTAGTGACCGAAAGAACAAGATCGCGGGTACAAGTGGCTGAAATGAGCTTCCTCCGTAGGGTGGCTGGGCTCTCCCTTAGAGATAGGGTGAGAAGCTCAGTCATCCGGGAGGAGCTCGGAGTAGAGCCGCTGCTCCTCCGCGTTGAGAGGAGCCAGATGAGGAGGCTCGGGCATCTGTTCAGGATGCCTCCTGAACGCCTCCCTGGTGAGGCGTTCAGGGCACGTCCCACCGGGAGGAGACCACGGGGAAGACCCAGGACACGCTGGAGAGACTATGTCTCTCGGCTGGCTTGGGAACGCCTCTGGGTCACCCCGGAAGAGCTAGCGGAAGGGGCCGGGGAATGGGAAGTCTGGGCTTCCCTGCTTAGGCTGCTGCCCCCCGCGACCCGGCCCCGGATAAGCGGTTGAAAATGGATGGATGGATGACTCACTTTGCAGCGCACCAAGTTGAAGCGGCCTGCCGGGAGCAGGAGCAGGGCAGCCAGCCCTGTCAGGCTTGCCTGCAGCTTTGCGCAACGATTGTGGAGTTGAACAAACAACTCGATGTTGCTCAGCTCCACAATCGGAAGCAGTTCAAGAGCATCAAGCTGCAGGACCGGGAGCTTGTGCGGCCGAAGAGGCTGCGCTCTGTATTCGGCTCCGCAGACATGGCTCTAGTATTCTAGTATTTCTTTACAGTTTGGCGCAACAGTGCTGTGCTTTACTTGCTCACTGTTATTTGCTTGCTCCTCTAAATTTAAATTTATCTGGATATCTTCAACAGCAAGTTTGACTTTCAGGGAGTTGACCGTTCTGTCTTAACAATGTAGACACACTGTATTAGGCTGCGTGTGAGTTTGTGTGCCACACACACACACATCTAATTTATTTTAACCTTTTGTGCACGATATCCCGATCTCAGAGTTAAATAGTTTGACCTGTCCTATATCTTTGTTTATGATGCTACTTATGGAAATACACTGGCAATAAGTTATAATCCTTTCAGCTGTGCAATCACTTTCCCTTTTTCCTTCCCTCAGAGAAAATGTTTACTGCATGTCCAATTTGCCAAAAGGAAACGTGTGTCATGAACCAACACCTGAGGGTTAAACACAAGATCATGGATCGCCAGGAGAGAAGTCACCTGGTGCGGCTCGCCAGCTTACAGGTAAATGCACGACGGGAGCCGTGTCCAATGCAAGGCTGCCGGTTGGAGACTTCTTGCCTGGATCTCCACATGGAGAGGCACAGAGAGCTCGCTGAGGAGGACCAGCTGCGCCTGCTGGATGAAGTGAAGAGGAAGGTGGTGCTCAGAAGGCTGAGTGAGCTCAGAGTGACCAATCCTGCTATCCCCATGGTCACTTCTTTTGACATGGAGGACACGGGTAGAGAACACACACACAGCACAGCGTCACAAACAGGCAGCACACACACACACACATGCATATTTTTACACCCTCCCACTCCAACATATATTAACAATTACTTTGTATCCACTACTGTGTTTAATTTATTGTTTTATTTTATTGTTTTAGATTTACCAATGTTGTAGTTTCTGATCTCACCAGCACAGTCTGCACAGTTTCCTTTGTATATGTCTGACTGTTTGATTTGTTGTGTGCAAATGCATATTAAATAAATACGACTCACTTTGCAGCATGTCAAGTCGAAGCGGCCCACCAGGAGCAGGAGCAGGGCAGCCAGCCCTGTCGGTCTTGCCTGCAGCTTCGCGCAAAGATTGTGGAGTTGAACAAACAACTCGATGTTGCTCAGCTCCACAATCGGAAGCAGTTCAAGTGCATCAAGCTGCAGGACCGGGAGCTTATGTGGCTCCGCAGACATGGCTCTCGCAACAACCTCATCGCGGTAGCTTAACGGGCACCGCGATGACCCCCGGACGCTCTGGTGCGGCATCCCCTTCCCTCTGTCCGATCAGCTGCAGTGAGAAAGGCAATAGCAAAGAGGAAAATGTTTAAATAGACACACACGCAAACATATGTAAATAGTTGTATTTCAGTTGTGTATAGTTTTATTTCATGTGTATTGAAAATTAAACTGTTTATTTTGTTCTTATGCTGTACGTTTGTTTAATAAGTTTGTTTTTCTAAGTCAGTTTGTTTTAAAGTTCAATGTTGTATGTTATTTTTCATTAATGGCGTGGAAATGTATGTTTCTTCTCATTCATTACTAGTAATATCAAAGGGAACTTTTACTTATTTTGTTACTATTCAAAAAATTAAGCCCTTCCGTGCGAAGTGTTTGTGCTGTGTCTACACGCATCCAGAGCATACTGCTGACTCCTGGTTTGTCTGTTCAAAGAAGATTTAGTTTCTTGGAGGTCGTCTCCTCTTCTTCCTCCTCAGTTGGACTTTTCCCCTGAGCAAAGAAGCTCTCCGAAGACGTTTGTTTTGTATTAATTTTTGCTAGTTTATGGCTGTTTTGTAGTAACGTATCACGTGACCAAGAAAATTCACAGGCAATTGTTACGTTGGAGAAAATCCGGTCGTTTTTCAAAATAAGACACCTTTTGTATACCTCATGTATACCTAATTGTATACATGAGTTATTCTTTCTGTGCGGCCCGGTGACAACTGCCTCACAGACTGGACAATTATGTTTTAAAATTATTTCACTTGAGTGAATGACAGAAAATGGCTGTTTTTTTTTTTTTTTCTTTGAAGTAAATTTAGCCCACTTTTGCTAAAAGAGAAAATATAGGCTACTGATGGTGCCTTGAATAATACCGGCTTCTTTCATTTTATGTTCATGTTATGGAGATTTTTATATAAAGGAAATGTATCTTTTGTGCCTGACAGGGCCATAAGAAAATATTGCTTTATCTGGTCATGTTGGAATACATTCGATTTTCAGTAGGTTCAATTTGGTTCGCTAGACCATATGTGGTCATTTAAAAGATTTTCAATGAGCATTCAATCAGTCCGGCCCTCGGCTTGTAGCTAATTTTTTTATTTGGCCCTCCATCCATTTGACTTTGACACCCCTGCTGTAGAGCATGCTGGGCCTCTCCTTCTCCATTGCTGCAGGTAACAATGTGCTGATGACCGGTTCAGTGTCTGGTCCGTGATCCGCGCTGAATTGAAGCGGGAGGGGCTTTACGGGTTGGTGGTAGCAAAGTGTTTTAACAGCTTTTTCACCACCATTGCCACCCTGTTGGTCAGCAAACCCCCCCCGCATTCAGGTCTGTATGGTTCTGACCACATCCAAACTCACTATGAGAAGCTAGAAAACATCATTCTACTGAGATGGCGGTTTGCTTCTTCCTGGAAAATCTAAAATTAAAGCTGGATACAGGCGGGGTCATTGGTGCTGTGTTCATCGATCTCAAAAAAGCTTTAACCTACTAAAGCTATTGACCACATCATCCATATTTTCCTTTTTAATATTGTTTTCAATGAAATATGGATAGCTCTGTTGTTTTGCACCATTTTTAATACTATTGAACATCCCAAATTCCTTTACTGTTTTTGTTATTAAACAATATTTTACTATAGTATTCCTTCCTACATACCTTATAATACTGGTTAACTTATTTTTGTATTTATTTTCTGCCTCTTTAGTCCTTTGTTTTATGAATTCTCTGTATAGATTATTTGTTACGGACTAATGGGAGCCCAACATAATATATATAACAAAAAATACACAGCCGAGAGAAACTAAAAAGCAAGCTCTACTAACAAGGGGTGACTGGCTGGTGCCGCAAAGAAAATGGAACATAAGATCCAGCCACACGTGAACAATCTGATCACAACAAACAACAGAAAACTAAACACAGCCCGGCGAACGGACTGGCTGCGGTCCGCACGGGCGAGACGAGAACAGAGACGGGAAGCGTCCTAGAGAAGTACAGCATAACCAGATGAAAATCCACACAATAATCTGACAGGGAACAGCGGGCGGAGCAGAGGTTACGAGGGCTGGTGGTGATTATCTCAACCCGTCTCAGGTGCGTCCGGGGTGACCGCAGCCAATCCGCACGCCGCAGGTCCTGAATTGATAAACAGAAACAGGTGTGAGTGAAAAGGAAAATTAACAACCCACACCAACATGACCCTCACAGTATTTTTCTTTTTACAGGCATTTTGTAATCCCTTTGTGAACCATGGTCAATATTTGTATCTTTGTTTTCTGTAGTATTTTTTTATTGGACAATTTTTGTCATACAATGATGTGAATATTCTTAGAAAAGTTTCATATGCACTATCAATATCACTTTCATCATATACCTTTTCCCAATTTTGTGCCAGGAAATCATTCTTTAATTTATTCATAGTTTCATCTGTCCTAACTCGTTCATATTTAATTCTTCCCTCTGGCCGATTTATCTGATGGTAGCTGTTCTAGTACTTTATAATTCAAGCTTTTATCCACATACACAGCAACTCCAGTGATGGGAATTGCGGCTCTTTTGGCTCCCAAGTGTCTCCCCAGTTTTTTGTTGCTGTCAAAATTAATATAATACCAAACAATGCATTCTGTAAAATTAGCTACTAATGTAAAAACATACAATATATCAAATGTTTGTTAAATGTCTTTATTTAAATCCTCTTTGCACTGTTGCACTGAGAGCATGAGTATAGCTTCCGAATCCTTTTGTCATTCACAACTGAAAAGGGCTGAAAATCTCGTGCAATCATTTTAGCCAGTCCCTCATCAATAGTGTTCCGTTTTGCCCCTCGCTCTTCATTTTAGAAACCACCTTGTAGTGGACCACTCAAAGGACGAAGGTGCTCAAAAAGTTGAGACCGTTCTCATTTAATGAATCATAAGAAGAATTATCACATAAACAGATGAGTCAAAATGAATCTTGACATATTATTTATTGTTTAAATGTGGCATGGGTCGTTTTGTTTGCTTTTTTTTCCATTGCCTGAAATAAATAAATAACTTTAAAAAAAAATCAAAATCCTACATAACAAAGATTTGGGCCCAACCCAACCAATGTAAACTTAACACGACCTGAAGCGAAAACCCAAAAACCTCTCGAGGGCACAGAACAGAGGCTTCTTAAATAGGGGTGGAGTAACTCAAGTAACACAAGCGGGAGGCATGACACAATCAACCAGCCAAAATAAACCAACTTAGAGAAATCAGCACTTGAAGTAATCAAAGCAAAAATAACTATAACTTGGAACAAATTAATTAGTGAATATTAAAGTGATTAAACCAATGAACTCATCAAGAGTTCACTTAGGAATAGTATTCCCCCCCTCAGTTCAATGTGCAGATGGTTGAGTCCATGCTGTTAAAAATGGCTTCCAGCCCTGACTCTGGTCCTTTCTCCTGCGCCCAAGAGAGAAACAAGTGCAAGTGCATAATTCAGTCAAACGTTAACCAACGTGTGCACCCTATTAGGAAATGTAGTGTAATGATCCTTAGGGGATTATCATCATTATAGAGTTCGTGTTGTACTGTCCCTTTAAATGACGTGTTATGTGCGCGCGCAGAGTGGGAAGTAGCGCGCTGTTGCAGAGGGTTCCTGTCCGTGAGTTAGAGTTGGCGTGGGTTTCGGCCGTAACAGTGACCCTGTTGATTGTTCTGTTCAGCGCTGGAATAAAGCCTGGTAAAGAATCCTCGCCTCCGGCTTCATGGTTTTGCACCGACGTTACACTAACAATAATAATCTGTATTGTAATTTGTAACTTAGATAGTGAATAATCAACATAACCCTAACCTGCTTTATGCTTAGCGGATAGATTTGTTGGACTAAGAAGTATGGGTAAGTTGTGTATTTACTCCTTTACCTTACTTGTCTGTGGGTACTCTCTCTATGAGAGACCTAACCCACGGCCCACCAGCAGGGCCACACCCAGTGGAGAGGTGTTACCCTCTCCACGTTTGGAGGTCTATTTTTGTTTATGTGTGTATAGCTTTGATGGTTTGTTTCACATGTTCAGTGAATGTTTTGTTTATTTCTGTTTGTTATGTGAGGGCTTGGTCTGTTTTGTTTGTTTTTTGTCAGGTGCAGGGGTACATATCCTTAATGATCAATGTGTCTGTTATATTATAATGTACAGTCTCTGGCTGTATGCTTTATAAGTTAGAATGATACCATGTCAATGCTAAACATTTGCACCTGGAATATAAATGGGATCAATACACCAATTAATTCAAGACCTTTCTCCGTTTATCTGCAGAGGTAGCGGTTTCATGTAGTCTTGCTACAGGAAACACACTTGGATGCTAAAGAACATACAAAATTGCAGCAGGGTGTTTTTAATCAGATTTACTTTTCCCCCTTCTCATCTAGGAGCAGGGGTGTGGCTATTTTAATTTGGAAAACTTTGCCTTTAAAACTTGTAGACTGTATAACAGATACAGGGGGACGCTATGTGATCGCGAGAGGTGTCTTATATGGTGAGGAAATTGCGATTATGAATCTGTATTGCCCCCCCGGCCAGGCAGGCGACTACTTAATGTCGGCATTCAGAAAACTTGCTAATCTCAATATTAGAAATTCAATTGTAGGGGGGGACTTTAATTGTCATTTGAATCCACTCATGGAAAAATCCCCAGCAGGTTCACAGCGACTCTTACATATGGCCAAGACCATTGGCCAATGGGTGCTTTAAAGGACAAACCTACAGTGCCCTCTCCATTCCCATTCACTTGGTCACCAGAAGGATTTGTATATTTAGGAATTAAAATTACACCCAAATTTGATCAGATGTATAAATTTAATTTTACTCCACTCTCGTTGCCTCTCTCCTGGTTGGGTCGTATTTCGCTCCTGAAAATGAATGTTTTGCCCAGATTGCTATACCCAATTCAGATGATTCCCACTATTTTTTCACATAAGACTATAAAAATCTTAAATGGTTGGTTGAGTTCTTTTATTTGGGCTGGGAGGAAGCCACGTCTTAAAATTTCCACATTATGTCTTTCATCCTCAAATAGAGGTCTTGACCTCCCAGATATCAGAAAATATCAACTCGCTGCTCACATGCGCGCTGCAGCCGACTGGGTTCATGATCCTGTCTCCCTTTGGCTTGACATCAAGGACTCCATGTTCAAATTTCCTTTGAAGACTTTGTTGTTTTTGAAAAAACTGAAAGATTTAAAACTATGTTGCAGTAATTCAATTTCGATTCTGACTGTCCAGGCATGGCAAATTGTCTTAAAACTGCAGGGTCGATCCCAGCCGACTTCGCTACTTACACTGCTGTGTAACAACCCTCTCTTCCCACCTGGAACCACGGATTATGGATTCCATGTTTGGGCGACTAAAGGGATTTCTGTTTTTTCAGACTTAATGGACGGGCCCTCTATGCTGTCCTTTACCCAAATGCTCGATAAATTCCACATTAAGAGGCAGGATTGTATTCCGTTATTTGCAAGTGAGAGATTTTCAATCAATCAATCAAATCTTTATTGCAGACACAGTGGTCCAATTAAAAAGCACACATAACATTTACAACGTTTACACAGTAAACACAGTAGTCCTATAATAACATCAGGTACCAATGACTCCAAATACCTGAGTTAAACTTCACAGCACTTAGGCTTGGCTGAGTCAGTGTTCTGATGATGTCATTCCCTGAGTCATGCAGCCGACATATAAACCTGTATGCAGGTGTCTCAGCTGAGCATTAAGGGCGTTAACCCCGACACCACAGAACATCTCACTGGCACTGGACCATCTTGGCTTCCTGAGAATTATCCGCATGCAGTCATTGTATGCTACCCTCAACTTCTGCATGCTGGCCTGTTTGTACTTGATCCACAAGGGGGCAGTATAGAGTGGCGTACAAAAGGCCCTGAAGAGGGTGACTTTGACCGCTTCAGAGCAACAACTAAATTTCTTCTTCAGCATGTTAGCCAAGGTGTCACCAAGCACACATCCAGTGTTACAGCTGTTGAGTTGCACAGAGAGATCATGCATGTAGAAGTTAAAAAGTACCGGCGAAAGAAGCCCACCCTGGCGGACACCGTTCCCCACAGTAAAAGGAGGAGAGACCACATTACCCCCCCTAACCTGCATGGTCTGATTTGCATACCAATATGCCAGGATTCTAAGGAGACAGTTTGGCACACCTCTCTCCCTCAGCTTCAGGAACAGCTTCCGATGGTTCACACGGTCAAATGCCTTAGAGGCATCGATGGAGCCCACCGATGCGGAGGAGTTTTTAGCCTTATACATGTCAATCACTTCTTTCAGACCATAAATACACATGTCAGTACCATGCTTGGTTTTAAACCCAAATTGATTGTCAGTGGTGTTAAGAAAAGGACTTAAGCGAATTTTTCTAAAACCTTAGAAATTACACTAGCAAAAGCAATCGGCCGGTAGTTATCCAGGCTCCCCACCTTGCCTGTCTTATCCTTAATCACTGGCACCAGCGTAACATGCAGCATGGAGTCAGGCAGCAGCCCATGCGACAATAAGCCTGTAAAACATAAGGCAAGCAGGACAGAGACCCTCGGGCTAGCATACTTTAGGTGCTCTGCAGTGATTCTATCTGGACCATCAGCTTTGTTATCTGCCAGTTTATCTATTGCTTCACGCACCTCAGTAGCTGTGACCCCCACCACCTCGCTGTCAGGGACGCTCCCTACCTGAAAGGGGACACTGTCAACACAATTAAAGATAGCAGAGTAGTGCTGCCTCCACAGCTCAGCTATATTATCCGATCCAGTGACTCCCTCAACAGAACACGGCAGGGCCACACTTCCCTGATTCAAGGACTTCACCTCCTTCCAGAACCCAGTTATATTACAGCTGAGAAGCTTCTCAGCCAAAGAGTCAGCCCTCATCAGTCGTTCCTGCCTGGTGATATAACGAATGGCCGATTTATACCTGGCATGAGTCAGTTTTCTGTGGTCCAGAACAGGCCCCTGCCTGGGCCTGCCTGCCTGAACCCACTCTCTGTGAGCGCCCCTGGCTGCAGCAAGGTGAGGAGCTACATGTTTGTGCCAGCCTGGTTTGCCTGTTTTACTGTGAAACCTGTAGTTAGCTAAGGTGCCGCCAGCCGTGCATAAGCTATCTACTATAGCATCATACATGACACAAAGATTACTGTAGTGGACTCTATCTTCACAGTTTGGATCAGAACATACAACAGCATCAAATGGCAAGGATACCTTGTTCAGTAGTGCATCAGTTCTCCCACAGTAATACAAAACATCATCATCAGAGAGCTTCGACCAGTCTACTTTATGTCCAGCCCTGCCCTTGTTCTCTCTGATCAACTCAGGCAGACTATCAGCCTCAACATAAAAAACATAAGGAATGTGGTCACTCAGGGATGCGCCATACTTAACCTCCATGGAGCGGATGTTGTCATGAGCATCAGCCGTGGTCACACAGTGATCAAGCCAGGATGTTGTGTGCCAGGCTTCACTAATATAAGTGAAACTGTCAGCTGGCAGAAGCACTCGGCTGGAGATGATGAGCTCACTATCCTCACAGAAGTGTAACATGTGTTTGGCAAACATGGAGCTCTTATCTGACAAGTCAGCGTTCCAGTCGCCGACCACATAGATAGAAGTACAGGGATTAACCTGCACAAAAGAGTGAATGAAAGCGAGTTTGTTTAGATAGTCATCCTCGTTCTCCTTACACTCATACGGCATGTACACATTAAGAACCATGCACTCCTTGCCCTCAGACTTCACAGCAATAGCCCAGTCTACATCTAGCCGAATGGCACTGAGCACTGAGTCCAGTCTCTTGTGCCAGAGGATAGCAACACCTCCTGCTATTCGCCCCCTCATTACGCACAGACAGGTCAGCAGTTGATTCTCCAACACCATGAATATCAGCATTAAAAGCATTCAAAAGGCCCAGGTCCTGTTTAGAGAGGAGAGTCTCTTGCAGGCAAAGAATGTCGCATTCTAACAACAATTTATCCACCGTTACTCGGCGCGCTCTGTCCCCGTCGCTGCCCCCAAGACGCAGCCCTCGACAGTTGTATGACCCGACTAGCATAGCTAGTTAGCCGTGGTTTCGCCGCGCGCATTTACACCGCTAGCAGGCTGATACGGTGCTGGTTTAACCGCCACCGCGCCCACTTTACGTGGCTCATAGTAGCGCCTAATCACCGAGCCCTCAGGCCAGAGATTGGGCATGTACATCTCTGCTACTTCGTTACACTCCGCACCCACTTTGAACGAGCTGTACCGAGTGCCAATAGTAGCTACACGCTCACAGTTAACCTTGCGTCCTAGCTTAGCTCCAAGATAGGTCGATAACGTAACTGCATCAAGATCCGGGGAGAATTTAGTAGCAAAAACAGTCACCATCTTCGTCCGGATCACTTTGATATCTCCTTGTACCCCTGTGCCAACAATAGGTTTGATCCTCCTTTGTTCGGGCGCAGCACGCGGTTTGGGAACGGCAGCCGGGCGAGCCGCGCATTTCTTCGGGCGCTGCTTCACAACCTCCGTCCATTTCGGAGACTTAGCATCTGGTTCTCCAGCAGGCCCCCGGCAAAGGGAGGAGGTAGCGGTGGCGTCGCTGTTCCCATCCCCAGGAATGGGCTCCTCGCCTTTCTCTTCAGCCATGTCGTCCACCGGTGCACTCTTGCTAGCAGCCTGGATAGCAATGCTCGTATCCGGGCCTGGCTCCCTCTCCTCCGCCCAGGACTCCAGCGTAGCAACTCTGGCATGAAGCGAAGTCGTTACGTCCCGTAGTCCCTCGCTACGGCTTGAAGTTGTGCGGTATGCCGTAGCGCACAAACCTCACCGTGCAGACGCTCTATTTTTCCCAGCAGGTTCGAGACGTCCAGGTTGTTGAACGACACCGGCGGCAGATCGTCCAAGTTGTGGGAAACAAAATGCGGGATGTTTTCCCCGCACTCGTTCAACACCTTCAAACAACTCTTGATGTTGTTCGCATCCTTTTGGGGGCCTTTGTGAATCACTTGCCGCTGTTTGGTATCCGGGCATAGTTCGAACAACACACGCTCGGAGGCCTCAATCCACTCGGAGTTAAACGCACTCGCCGCTACAAGAATAACTTCTTTCTGGGCCATCGTTCTCATCTTCACGGCCAAAAAACTGAGGAGTTCATCCTCAACAATCGTCTGGTCATCATTCGTCCGATAAATCGTCGGTTCGAGCCGAGATCGGTACATAGAACATTGATCTAGACCTCCATTGCGCAGACCGTGTCCCGCATCGCCGGCCATCTTGCAGTCCCCTTTTGTTCAGAGGAAAACTTCCATACT
The DNA here is from genome assembly GCF_040956055.1 of Brachionichthys hirsutus. Taxonomy (NCBI): domain Eukaryota; kingdom Metazoa; phylum Chordata; class Actinopteri; order Lophiiformes; family Brachionichthyidae; genus Brachionichthys; species Brachionichthys hirsutus. The sequence continues at coordinate 1,917,156 of NC_090910.1, forward strand.
CTCTAATCAATCAATTTCTGAAGTTGAAAGGCTTTTATTTCTTCCAAGACTCAAAACATCTATAAAACTGTCTTATGATTTACTAGAAGAATCTAACAACAACACGTCTTGCCTAAGGGGGCTATGGGAAAAAGAATTGGGGATGGAAATTAATGACAAGGATTGGGACAGCGCATGGAGCAGTGATGGCTCATTAAGTGTTTGCAATAGAGTAAAGGCCTTACAACTTAAAGTCCTACATCGTGTGCATATCTCCCCTTCCCTACGTCATAAATTTAATTCGGACCTTTCTCCGTTATGTCTCAAGTGTAAAACCGAAGTGGGTACTCTTACGCATTGCTACTGGTCGTGTAGAAAAATACAACATTTTTGGTATACTGTGAAAGGTGAACTGGATAAGATATTTTCTGTCTCTACTGCCACAGTATGCGATCCAGTAACTATGTTGCTAGGAATGTCAAATGTCACTATTACCGGTACTGGAAAACATCAAAGACAACTCTCCAGGATACTGACATTTTGTGCCAGGAAATGTGTCCTGAATTGGATTACAGATAAAGAGTCAGACAAAAATCAATGGCACTGAACTATACTTGAATATGTGTCCTTGGATTATTTGACTAACAAGCTGCATAATAGAGACGAAGTATTTCACAGAATTTGGGACCCCTTGATGACATACATTGGTCTGGACATTTCCACCATCTTTCTTAGAGGCATGATTTGAATTCAAGACAGTCCCGTACGGACTTGCGTGTTTCCCAATGGTCATTATAAGGAGCCGGGATGTTCTGTTCTGTTCTGTTTTCTGTTGTTGTACTTTTTGCTTTGTTCTCCTTCTTTATTTATTTTATTTTCGAAACTAAGAAAATGTCAACATAATTTTGGAAAAAAAAAAACATACCGTATTTTCACAACCAATAGACGCACGTAAAAGTCTTAAATGATCTTCAAAATGTGCCGAACGCCCTATCATCCACGCGCCCTATGTTTTGTTGTAAGGCGGACTCAGTCAGGCGCCTCGCGGAGTGACGCGTACCGATGCTGTCCTTCAGCATAGTATTATAGTCAGGCGCCTCGTGGAGTGATACGTACTAGCTGCGCTTCACCATAGTATTATGGCGTGCTGACGAAGCGGAGTTTCAACTCGAGGCTGTCGGTCCCCCAGCAGAACACGGGAATAGAGCAGCGGTGAGAGAATCCAGCGTTAATGAATCAATGGAGGAAGAGGAGGAAGCAAGAAGAAGACCTGCAGCAACTCGGCTCCTGCGATCTGCGACTCCGTGCACGCCGATCTCACCGATCGAAAAGGTTGAAAATCACTGTTAGAATATGCCTATTTCCATCTTCCCCCATTTCGAAAAGGATGGCATGGACGAAGCCAAGATGGAAGAGGAGCGAGTAACTTGGTGGGTGCAACTTGGTGGTGGACGAAAGGGCAAGTTTGCTGTTAGAAAATGCAGATTCGGTCTCAGGAGTCCAGTCAAGTGTGGCTGAAAGGTTTTTGTCACCGGCAGTGGAAATGAGAGCTCTAAGCACAAAAGTCAGGAATGTAGTTCTTGATATAAGTTACAAAACCCAATAATTGCATCATTTCATCGACCATAGGGGTTTTGGAGTGGGTGAGGATGCTAGAGCACTGCTCATCAGTCAGGCTGGAACCCGTAGAGGTGAGCAGACGGCCAAGAAAAGAGACAGCGGGGCAAACAAGTTGCATTTTGGACATAGACACCTTGAAGCCAAGAGCATGAAGGTGAGACAAAAGGTGAATGGCAGAGAGGAGCACTGGTGCGTTTGGGCCTGCAAAAATTAGATCATCAACGTATTTGAGAAGCAAGACATCCGGCGGAAGAACAGGTGACAGAAGTTCACAAAGACAGTGATTGAAAATGGCAGGGGAGTCAACAAACCTCTGGGGTAGGCAATTGTAGGCGTATTGGCGGGTTTGAAATGTGAAAGAAAATATTTCTTGGCTATCTGGATGGAGTGGAATGCAAAAGGAGTTGGACAGGTTAATCACAGAAACAGAAGAACTTGTGGGGAGGGGACAGGGAAGTGAGCATGGTGAACAGATTGGGTGTGTCGAGGTGAGTAGTCAGGACCACATAATTGTTAGGACAAAGGTCATGTACCATTCTGTAGTCTTCCTTCCCAGGTTTCGGGACAGGATTGAGAGGTGTGTTCCACTCAGAGGCAGTAGGAAATGGTACACCGGAAGAGAAAAGGCCATGTTGGTCGATCAGGTTCTGAGGTGGTCCAGAACATAGGGGTGGTGGACTGCGATGAAATTTCCCTCCTCTACCACGTTGGTAGGGATGTGAGGGTCGGATGGGAGTGACTGGCCATGAAGGGAGTTGGGCATAAGGCAGTTGCAACTGCAGGGAGGTGTTTGTTGGAGAAACTGGAGTCGCAGGCGATTAAGCCAAAGGAGGAGAGTCACCAAGCAGGACAACAGGAAGTTGTTGGGCATTATCACTGTAATAATAATAAGGTTTTTGGTTTTGTACTTCCCGTCTTGCTCATTTAGATTTTTTGTTGGCTGTGATTTCTTTTTAATATTTTTGGATGAACAGCCCGTTCTCACTCAGTACCTTTGCTGAGAGTTTTGTGTTTTACATTATTAAAGACTTTGAACATTTCTTTGCCTCCGTCTCTGCATTTTGGGGTCCTCTTGCCTGCCGGTCCCTATTTGAGACAGTTATTTAAAACTCTCTGCTTATGACACAAGCAGCACCTTCAACATCAGTCATAATTGCCTGGCCATCGTTCGATATAAAACCGATTAGAGCAGCTTTAACTTCACCTTCGTCAAAAACACTTCAGCTGTATAAACTGAGCCAAAACTCCCATCATCTCATCTCCACATGATGCAGTAAGGACATGAAGAATATGGAAGCCAGATGTCATGAAAGAGGAGGGAGGCAAACAAAGACAGAAGAAAATATCCTGGGCTGCCTTCTAACTGGTGGCGAAAGACTGCGAGCATTAGCTGTCACTTTGGAAGACAAGAGCGGGAGCGCTGTTCATTAGCAGTGGATGAGAGTAAAAGGATTAGTACGCTGCACTGTGACTTCAGAGGACTTGCTAGCTTTGACTAATATCACTTTGGCTCACTCCCTCTCTCTTCTCTTTCCCTCATCAAAAAAAAAGGCTGTTTTCGTCCAAAATAAAAGAACAGAGGGACTGAAGAGACTCCCAATTAGAGCCAGTCTCAAACTGTGAGCTGAAACTGTGTTTTGACTGATAAAGGACTTTTTAAGTTTTTAAGTTTAATGATATGCATCACCTGTTAAACTAATCATGTCACCTCAAACTGGTGTGTATTTCTGCAGCCTGTTGCTAGGAAACGGTTGCCTGTATGCCGCTCATGTTACACACAGTCCTGTGTGTGTGTGTGTGTGTCCTGTCTCGCTTTGTGTTACAGCCCAGGAGACGCTCAGATAGCAGACGGAGACTTGGAGGTGTTTTTATTTTAACACTTTGTAACCGACACTGAATCTTCTCAGAGCATCCGAGTTTTCGGCTGCTGGTTCTGGTGTTGGTGCTCCGTGGACGTCAGGATGCAGATGCTGGTACTGAAGGTCCTCTGTTCCACAGCACTGGTTCTGGTAGCGGTTTCCTCTGTGGGGTCGCAGTCAGACTGTTCTCAAGCGGAGTCAAGTGACCTTTGCGTTGGAAACTCCATGCTTAACCTGACAGGCTGCGTTTGGAGGCTTTGTCCAGATGGTGATGACAAAGGCATGTGTGTGACCGACGAGGGCAACGCCACAGACATGAACTGCAGAGTGTCTCGAGTGCCTGAATTGTGCACAGTTGTGGAGACTGTGGCCGAGGGAGGAGGTAAAGGGGACGACAGCAAAACGCCCCCCCAGTTCTCCCAGGCCAAGTTCGACATGTCCAGTTTCATCGGGGGCATCGTACTCGTGCTGTGTGTGCAGGTGGGGGGCTTGTTCGCCATGCGATTCCTCAAGTCCAAAGAGCAGAGCAACTATGACCCCATAGAGCAGCCGCAGTGAAGACAAGACGAAGATGGACCAAAGAGCTGTAAGATGTAAATATAGCTCTTTTTTTTCTTGCACCTGTCATTTTTGGTTTGGAACACAAACATATACTCACAAGGACTGGGATTTCATGGTTTCTCAGAACGCTAGATTGTGTACTGAATGTATGAGAATGTTTTCATTGTGTTTTTATAGCTTGTATAGTTGAGAGTATTCATCATAGAAATAAAAAGGCGCTCTTGTTTTCTCAGTGCCTCCAGTGATTACTTTTTGTAATCATGCCCAACCAATAACACGCCACATTTTTTTGTCTGCTTAGAAACAACAGGCAACGTGCAATATCACTGTTTTAAACTGTGTAAATATCGCAGTGCAGCTGTGGGAACCCCCCCCCCCCCCCCCGATCCCTGAAATAGACGGATATTAAACACGGAAAATCACAGTTTTGTCGCTCACCATCTGTGTTGCATGTAGATCCTGGAGAGAGTAATGCAATATTTGCCCTTGTTATGTCTTTAGCTCTTTAGCGTGCAGTGAGTTAGTCATAGACGGGAACCCTGAGGAGTCAAACATAGAACATTGATCTTCTATAATCTGGAATGAGGTCCAGCGGTGTTGACTTTGCATAACCTTTTAGCAGCTCTCTCAGCAAATTTATCAGTTTTGCTTATAATAACTCTGGTTTTAGATTATCAGTGTGCTTGATTCTGTTTTTTTTTTTGTGATGCCATCAGAATTGCAAACTGTTGAAAAAAGAAAAGATGGACGCCTGAATAAATGAAGGACAAACAAAAAAAGATAAAACAGATGCTGATATTCATGGAATTGAAGATGCTGAAGTAGAATATTTTGTGCTGATTCTCATCTTTACATTACACTCTATTCAAGACAAATTCCCATCAGTGTTGAGGAGGCGTATTCGCTGAAAGTATTCCAACCAATGCACAATAAAACTCTTTCAGAATATCGAGATGCATTTAGTTTGCAGTTTTGAACATCCACTTCACTATATTGGAAAATCAGTGTGAAAATGCAAGTGTTAATGCCTGCCATAGAGAACATTAGGAGATGCAAACCCTTTTATACACTAAACATTTTCTGTTGTTTCCCATATCTGTCCAATCTTTCATGCAATCTATTTACCTCGTCTGTTGTCGGAAGGAAGTGTCGACCAGGAATGACCTTGTTAGATTTTGGTCAAATCATTTTTCTAATTTCAATAACTAAAGAGTTCTCTTTAATTTCAGGAAATTCATTGAACCAATTTCCACGAGAATTTGCTGATGGGTTGAGCAGGACAAGCAAATGCAGTTTGTTTAGCGGGAGTTTCATACCTTTACACAGATTAGGATTTTGCTGATGTCGGTCCATTGGCAGGATTACTTAAAAAAGTTGTTAACCAATGGTGATGACATACTTTGGAGAAGTAGGACATGCAATGAGGAAGAATGCATTACAATTTAGGTGGTCAACATCTGACTTGCAATTTTAAGGGTTTCTATTAAAGACAGAGGAAAATGCAAATAACTTTCTGAATCTCATTGCAATTGTTCTGCTATGCTGAGGTTATTCGAGCTCTACGCTCTAAACAACACATTACGTTTCAGGGGATTGTGTCCGGTGGAAAAGAACAGAGTGGGCATGTGGGTGGAAGAGGTGGTGTCCTCCCATTAACAGATAACACTAAGTAATAAAGCCTTCTGCAGAAGGTCAAGAACACTCCTGCTCCATGATTGTTTTCTAGGTTGCAGGACAACAATCAACCAAGGCTCACCTCATCTCACACTTTCCTTTAAATTTATGTCTCCCTTCTCATCACAGCTCTACTTGCCTTTGATTTCCCTTTTTCACCTTTTCCACGTGTTAGGTTTATCCTTTTTCCTCGGTTCTCATGTTGGAGGTGTTTATTCAATACTGAGTCAGGATTATAAAACGAATCAAGTTTACTGAATGTTTTCAGTAAGTACAAAGCTGGTAAGGAAATGCAGCGCTGGACTCTCCCACAGACACGGAAGCGGGACTCTGTAGAAGAGTCCCGGATGTTTTAGGGCAGTGATCTTCAGAGTGGGCGTGAAAACACCCTCCTCCCAGGGGGTGCTTACACCCTCCTCCTGGGATGGGCCATTAGGGCCCTAATTCCCACCGTGTATCAGTTAACAATGTGTGATACTTTATATGTGATTAATCTATGTGTGTGATTACCTCAGAGTATGTAGAGATAAAGAAACTAAGAGTGTTTGTGCAACCTGTGTATTGTGAGCGTGCTGCATAACTCGAATATCTAACACAAGTGTCACCTTTATTGAGCTGATTCTGCAAATTTTTTGTCTTTTAAAATGAATATTTTGCTTGGTCTGTTAATTGCAGTGTGAAACCAACAGAGATTGTGGACTGAGACGATAGATTCTAATAGAATTCTTAAGTGTACAAATAAGTAATAAAATTTACAGAAAGCAGCCGTGACGCTGCTTTAAGGGGAACAGAGGAGTTAAGTTGTGCAGGCCGCGGCTTTTTATTGGACAGTAGGCCAAGGTAAGTGTAACCAGTTAACATCATGCATCATTCAACACAACTCTGCCATGATGACCACTTTTCCAGTGATTGTAGTTGAGCAAACGTCACCAACCAAACCCTCTGAAAATGTATTGTATGCCTCCAGTGACTTCCTGCTCACACGTGTAAAAACTTCTAGCCAATACAAGGTAGTGGTAAACATGATGATATTGTCTCTGAGGCAATTCGGCACGATCTGTGTGCTAAATTTGTGAGCACATGTGGATCTACACCATTAATGACGAAAATGTTCGCATTGTATCTCTCTCTATCTTGTATTGATAGTCTCTTTATAGTCCGATTCACTTTGTCTATTCATTATGACGCTGCAAATGTGATAAAATAGTCGAAATTTGCGAGTGAAATATAGTAAACAAAGCGAGCAAACGAAGCAGCTTGCCTATGACGATGGCGTCTCCCGGGGCGGTCACGTGACTTGTGGGAACTATGTATAAGTGCCCTCCTTATCTTCATGCTTGCGTATGGCACAAACGTGTGGCAGTTAAGGGCGAGTGAGAAATGCAATGGATTGTGTGGGAGAAATCCACGATGCTTTGACTTTTTAAATCCCCATTTTGGTTTTCCAATGGAAGAAAAGGAGAGTAAAATATTAGCAAACAAGACGCAAACAGTCTGTAAACACTGCAAAAGAATAATGCCATATACCGGAGCTAACAAGAGCTGCATGCAAAGACATTTGTTGAACCTGAACTTAAACATGCCACCAAAAACACCTCAGAAAGGGGAAAAGATATTGACAAACGCATTTGCATGCCCACTACCCCATCAAAATTTGAATACACACAACATAAATGAAGTTAAAAAACCTGACAACATTTGTCATTGTAAGGACACAGATAATGAGGTGAATAAACCACGCCTATTATAAAAATAGCAATTATAAGGACCAACTTACTTTTAAGGACAGTGGTTATACTACACACAAACATGTCACTGAAGTGATTTGAAGGGTCTGACATGATATTTTGGGACACACACAAAAGATAGCAGTCAGCACTAAAAGGAATCTTCCAGTCTTTGTAGAGGATGGATGCATTTTCTCTCTGCACAGCTTCCCGTGACTGGCCCGGGATCCTTATCCTTACCAAGATTGAAAATGTTGCGTGTTTAATGTGTGCTAAATGTGGTTGTAACTGCTTTCTGTAGCTACTCGAACAAGTGTTGCTGGCAGCACGAGAGATTGCAGCGGCCCGATGTTCACTCATCAACCGTAATTTTGTTGTCGTACCGTACTTGTGCTATGCTGTCACTGGCAAACTCTATTCTCATTCTAAAAGGACACAAAAATACTCTGGAATGCATTTTAATATTGCAACACAGACAAATTAAAACTATAACGAGTTCTTTAACACTTGAATATGTCTCCTTTACTACAACAAAACAGAAATGTATTTTCAGTTCCCACTATTCTTTTTCAATGTAGTGCTACGATTCCTAGCAAAATCTCGGATGTTCTGAATGGTTCGGTTTGCTAGAGTAGGATGCTCAGCGGTTCTGCACTGTTCGCATTGAATTTAATTTTAATTTTAATTTTATTCACATGCACATTATTAAACGAAACAAAACAAAAAACATTACAAAGGCAAATAATAGTGCAGGAGAGGAAAAGAAGCCGAAAGGGCTTACCGTATATAACAATCCTCCCCTCAAGTTCAAATTAACTAAACAATCAACAAATATTTTTTAAAAAAAGCTGAAAAGGAAAAGATACATGGAAAAACCCAGCAAATAAACTGAGTAATAGAAAGAAAGAAAATTAAAAATAAATAAATTTAATAAAATAAAAACAAAAAACAAGAACAAAGTTCACATAAACCACATATTAATTTCAACTATTATACACTCCGGACAGAAGATACTTCACCAAGTTAATCTTAAACATTGTGTAGGTGGATAAAGCTTTAACGACTTGTCTAAGGAGTTCCGAAGTTGAGGACCACGGAATTTGATAAAGAATTTATGAGTTGATGTACGACACAGTGGTAAATGAAAGTTTTTCTGACCTCTTACTGAATATGAGTGTATATCAGATGATAACAGGAATTTAACAAGAATTTAACAAGAATTTATGAAAAGTGCCTGGATTGTCTTGTTTATAGTGAATGAATTTAAACATAAACAGACATGTTTGAAGCATATTATATGAAAAAATAGACAAGTTTAAGTTTTTTAAATAAAGGAGCAGATGGTGCTTGATTATTAGAGTTTGTAATCATTCTCAAGAATCTTTTCTGAATTAAAAGTATCTGATTTAGGTGTGAAGAATACGAAGCAGCTCAAACTGTTACAGTAAGTCAAATAAGGATAAATTAAACTGTGTTTTTTGCGAAAGTCATATTGATGATTTTACAGATTATTATCATTAAGGTGTTTAACAAGTCTTGTATATAACTTTTCCAGTACTTTAGGTAAAATAGAAATTGGTCTATCATTGTTGAAAACACTAGATTCACCTTCTTTAAAGAGCGGTATAACCTTTGCCACTTTAAGATCACTATGGACTACCCCAGTTATTAGTGACACAGCAAAAACATGTGTTAAAGGTTTGCTAATGAAGGGACCTACTTAAGCCCTTAATTTTCAAGGGATTAAAAATAACAACCAAATTTCTAACTGAAACAAGGAATCTACATGTCCTATTCATAACTCTTGAACTGTTCATCTCATTGGCTCCTCAGTTAACAAGTGTATTTCTGGGGAAACAGGAGTGAATTGTTAAATTTTGGTCCAGGTCATTATTGAAAAAGAGAATTCATTCTCTATTAATTTACCTGGTTAAATAAAGGTAAAAAAGCAGCATTCAATGCAAAGCACAAATGTTTTAGAGCAAACATATATATAGCAGCACTATAGGCAAAGCACAAACTAGTTCTTGTGAGGTGCACTGCCACAAAAATCTGCTACAGTTGTCACATTTCTTTCTTAATAACTCATGAAGTAGTTGTGACAGTCGGATAATTGTACAAAATGTGTATATCTCTGGACTAAAGACAGAGGTATAAAGCTGGGTCAAACTGAAACATGTAGCGCAGTCACAACAGTTACTGTATGTATTCAGGGAAATTATAGAGCAAAAGGTTTGTGTAAGTAAACATTACAATTACATGTCAGTCATTTACAGATATCAGTTAGTATAGCTCTTGTGAGGCACAAAATACTGTACTTACTGATAAATAAAGAACCACCAATACAGTTATATCCTGATAATGATAGATAATAATGATTTGATAATGTAGCGTCATTATGATGCCAAGGGTAAAAATTTAGAATGCTGAACAGAATGCACACACCCAGTCCCCATCATGTCCTTACCTCACCAGAACATGCACAGGGAGGACTGTGTGTGTCTATACCCCGCGTAGCTATACCCTCCTTTACGACTACAAATTAAAATGTTTGCTTCTGAAAACAAAATGATTTCAATATGTTTCAGAGGGAATCAAGTTGCCTGGTCAGCCTCCTTTTTGCGCTCAGATGTTACTGCCATGTCTGGGTGATCTTCAGTTGAAACCTTGTGCAGATAAACAGAAAAGTGTCATTGAATGACCAGTAAGACACAATAATACTGTTCCTGTTGATATGCAGCGCAGTCACAACACAGTTACTGTATGTATTCAGAGAAATTCAAAAGCGCAGGGCAGTTTAGGGTAGAGATGGAATTATACCCGGGATCAGAGCCATTTTTTGTTTGCCATGGTGATGGATAGACTAACAGATGAGGTGAGACAAGAAGCTCCATGGAATATCATGTTTGCTGATGACATTGTGATCTGCAGTGAGAGCAGGGAGCAGGTAGAGGAGAATCTAGAGAAGTGGAGGTCTGCTCTATAAAATAGAGGAATGAAGGTGAGCAGGAGTAAGAGTGTGTAAATGAGAAGGTACCAGCGGGAACAGTGATGTTAAAATGAATAGGACGTAAAGAAGGTAGATTCATATTCATGTATACATTATTTGTGACTTTACAAAGGTTCTTTCATGATAAACCAGTATTGAATACCAAAACGGACCCAAAATGCACCCGTTTTGTGATGAAAATATAACCTGTTAGCTCTTTGTGAACATGAAATTCTGTCTATACCTTTATTCTCCATGGCCAGTCAGAATCTCCATAGTTGTCCATAGTTGCCCTGGCTCAATGTCCTTGATTGCAAATAAAGAGATCGGGCCATCCATCCACCTGATGGTCTCCCTTCTGCTGTTTGGCCTGACATGATCATCTTTGACCAGTCTTCCGAGAGAGTCATCCTCTCTGGCTACATCAATAATGAAATGGCAAGAAATTATGATTAATTCCAGAGAGGTATATTGACAGAAGCATATTATGGTCAATGGATATATAAATCACAACAACATCTAATACTAGATCTACAACTATTAAGTTAACACAAAATTGTAGTTTTTTGACCGGCAAAAAATAATGTAAATTAAGAATGGCAACACACACCATATGTACATACCTTTGTGTTTTCCCATTGTAGCAAAACTCAAACATGAAAACATGCAGGGCATGGTGGTACACTCTCAACCTGTGTTCATCTTCTTTTTTGCTTATGACATCCCCTCGATATTCAATTAGAAAATCTCCCTTTTGAAAGTGACGGTAACTAAATACTCCTCGACCTAACAATGTTAGAGGATGCATCAGAAATATTAGATTAAAACGACAATTAAAACTATGCCCATGCAAAATAATCTTTCACAAAAATACCTTGGCAACTCACCTTTGAGTAAATTGATATATTCAATACTGAACCCATGCTTGTCCTTACCCAAGGATGAAAAATAAGTTGCCTCTTCTTTGGGTTTCAGCTTTGCTCTCTTGGCCTCATTGCTGACCTCTCTTGAAGACACTGGTTACCTCTGTAAAGCTACAAAAAACAATCGGATCAGTTTAACTATCAGTTTGATAGCTAGCTGACTTGGTGCAGACCTGTTTTACAGTTGACTTTTAGTGTTTAACTGTACCATTACAGCCAGCACAGTAAATGTTGCAAACAAAATAAATATGCTACACAAATAGATTTGCCTTACTAGTAAGCCATACTGGTAAATAACATAGTTTTAAACTTGGATTTAATTAAGTCAAGGGTCAACGTGTAAAAGCTTAGTGTAGGTTCCTCTGGTCATGTATTGAAATAACTGAGCACTCAATACAAATCATTTAACTCTTTCTGTAACTAAAAATGGTCAATACATACTGTATAGCAGTACAGGTGTCACAGCACAGCCCTCCTAAGTGTTTGCAGTCATGAAGTGACACTAAGAAACTTTGCTTAACTATTTCCATGTAAAAATGAACATATTCAAAGAAACAAAAATCAAAGGTTCACAAAGTAATTAGTGATAACTTCATTCATTTCCATTGTGAAAGTAACTAACTCATTTAAAACTTGCAACTATAACAGTATATTAAATGAATAACTATTTTCGCAAACTTTTGTATAAACTGCAGTGCAATGTTAGCATATTCAGTGAGAATTCTCACAGCATGTTATCACCACGGTCTGCCTATTGGTCATAATGTGATTAACTCCATTACTCCACAATACATAATGCAATACCAAACCTTTACCATACACCAAGTACATTAACACATTTCCCTAACACACCAGCCCGTCACAACAGCAGAAGCATTTTCACTTTCTCCCACTCTGACAATTAGCTATGCTAATGTTAGTGACTCTAAGATAGCATAAATTGCCTTCACACACGAAGCATGTGTTTTATAAAATTCCCCAAAAAACGAATTGATTGCAAGATAAACTTGATACTTATCATCAACAAATATCAAAGCAACGTTTCCTTGATAAGTTACTGGACAATAACTGTAGAGCACATAATAAGTCAAGGAGAAGGTTTTCTACTGCCCCTGGGATGATATCGATTTATTATTAGAACCGGCCTGCAGCCCAATCATCATCGGCGGTCTCTCGTAGTCGAGCATGACTGTCCTCCTTCTTGGTCCTTGTGGGTCTTCAGGTGGGCATATAGGCCTATCCTGGACCCAATGTGCAGCCCAATACCACATTTCCCACAATGCAACGGTGACATACCGAGCAGTAGACCACTTAATTTCAATATTTATTACCGCAGCAGTCGTTAGCATAACAGTAAAGTTAACTTTCAGATACCCATAAAAAATGGCCAAACGGAAGGTTGAGACTGAGAACCGGGGGTTTCAAACAAGGTGGGAGTCGGAGTCCATGTTCATGGAGGTAGCTGGAGAACCTGTGTGTCTTCTGTGTGGAGGAGGTGTGGCGGTACTGAAAGACTATAATCTGAGACAATATTATGAAACGAAACACGCGGACAAAAACAAGAATATGGACACGGAACAAAGGCTACAGAAGGTTGAGGAATTAAAACGAGGCCTCAAATCTCGACAGGCTCTGTTCAAAAAAGCCAAATAACAAAGCCAGGCTGTTGTCGAGTCCAGTTTTATTTTGGACGAAGAGATCGCTAAGTCAGCCCGGCCAATTACGGAGGGGGATTTCATCAAGAACTGTATGCTTAAAGTTTGTGACGAAGTTTGCCCAGAAAGAAAGCAACTCTTTATTTTTTTTTTTGAACTCTGTATTAAAACAAAACATTCCTTAACATAATTGCACATATACAGTAGTCCCTCGATATAATGCGGTTCATCTTCTGCGACTTCTCTGCTTCGCGGAGTTTTAATGCAATTTTTCAGATTTTATTTTTTGCGCTTGAACGCGCCTTGAAACGGCGCAAGGACGAAGGTGGTCGGAGGAACTGTGAAATTTGCGCGAGTTGCTATTAATAACTTCTTATGTGTTCAATCTCATAGGTTGATCATTAAAATTAAATTCATTATTTCTAAAAGCTATCATGTTTATTTGTTAAGCGTTTGTTTTATAGCGCTCTTCTTCTCTGTGTAAAAAGAGGCTTTTATTTTGTAGGAGCATAAACGTCACGTCCCTTTTGGGCTTCGTTCTTTCCTGTTGATACATGTAGCCGCTGCCGTTCCGCTGTGCTAAGCTATCCAATAAAGCAGCATGAGAGGCTAAAGACAGCACGAGTAGAATATTTGTTCTTCTGCACTCCAAGCGGCTCTTTCCTCGACCTGCACGCCTTAACATTATTAATAGGAAAACGTTTACTGTACGTACTATATATTTTTATTTAGTTCTGAGAACAGGTTCTGATCTTTGGTTTCATTCTATAATACTGAAACAATCTATTTAGATTAATGCCTGACTGTTAAAAGTGTATAGAGTGTGTGGTGAGGGGTTTTACAGCCTTAAAACATTTATGTACATGTATAATAATTTTAAAAAAATAGAAATTACTACATTGCGGATTTCACTTATTGCGGGTTATTTTTGGAACGTAACCCCCGCGGAAAATGAGGGACTACTGTACATCATTTGCAAACTTGAATTATTAATGTTGACAATTAGATAGAAATAGCAAGTATCCTGAAAAGGGACCTCAAGAAAACAAAAGACAAAAGCAAGAATTGTTATTACTTCTCTAAATATGAAATTTCAGGTGCCCATCTCTTTAAGTACTTGTCCATATTTAGCCGTAGTACTGCCGTGATCTCCTCCATACAGTTCACAAATTTCAGTCTTTGGACCCACTGTTCCACGGTGGGTGGGTGTTGTTTGAGACAATTCACAGTACCGTATTTTCACAACCATTAGACGCACGTAAAAGTCTTAAATTATCTTCAAAATGTGCCGAACGTCTTATGGTCCGCGCGCCCTATGTTTTGTCGCGGAGTGATGCGTACCGATGCTGTCCTTCGGCATAGAGTTATAGTCAGGCGCCTCACGGAGTGATACGTGCCAATGCGCTTCACCATAGTATTATGGCGTGCTGACAAAGTGGAGTTCCAACTCAAGGCTGTCGGTCCCGCAGCAGAACACGGGAATAGAGGAGCGGCGAGAGAATCCAGCGTTAATGAATCAATGGAGGACGAGGAGGAAGCAAGAAGAAGACCTGCAGCAACTCGTCTCCTGAGATCTGCGACTCCGTGCGGGCCGATCTCACCGATACGGTCTAAACCGGAGTGAAGCAAGCTAACGGGCTAACTAGCAAACTACCTTATCATCATCATCCCCAGTGGATTAACCAAAGAACTCCAACCGCGCAACGTTAAGCTGCGGGCTGCGTGGGAGCGATGGACGACAGAAGGCGAACACAGTTCCACTCAGAGTGGAAGGCAGCGCAGCGCCACAGTTTGTGAATGGAGTGTAGATGCTTCGGGTAACTGTCTGCTAGCATTGTTGTTCAAGCCTTCGCAAAAGCCGGCATCATTTTCGAGGCGCCACACGGCACGGAAAGTGACTGACAATGAAGAAAGGGAGCCCGGCATGCTTGATGGAGATCTAGCGCAGCTGTTCAATACAGAAACAGAGGATGAGGACTTTGATGGGTTTGATTAATGACGATTAAAAAAAGCTGTGTACCAAAGTCTGTTTTGCTCCGGCTCTATTTTTGAAAACGCGCACTAGTATGCTTGTTTGATTGATGACGATTAAAGATGTGAGTATCAATCTCAGTTTTGCTCCTGCTTTATTTTGCGCACCTATCATGCCGGCGCCTTTGTATGTTTAAAATACCGAAAAATCAGCTGTTGGGTCATTCTCCGAAACGGGTGCCATTTGTGTCCACCAAGTTTGATGAAGTGTATAAGGCACAAAACATTGACCAAAATGTTTTTCAAAAGCTTCAAACTTTTAATTTAAGTGTTCTTGTTAACATGATATATGCGTAAATACATACGTAAGTACATGGCCATTTTCACATGTCCGTATTGACCAACGTCAATTTGCATCCACAATATCACCAAATACATTTCAGATTTTTATCAAACCATTATTATTTCCATGAGTATAAGTGTGTCACTGATTCCATAAAATATATTTATTCAAAATAAAAATAGGATTTTTGGTACAAATTACATTATTTGTGTGCGTCCCTCAGTTTGTCTTACCACCCCGTCACACTGACCGGTTTTGTCTATAAATAACTGGCTGTTGCTTTAAGTGACATCACAAAGATGAAGCGACGTAATTTGAACCTCTGGAGCAGCCAGGAGCAAAGAAAACAAGTTCTGACATTCTTTTCCATTCCTTTTTTGTTGTTTTTTTCATGTTAGATGAGGTCCGTCAAGCTTAACCTTACCACCCCGTCACGCAATATTGAGAGGGAAAACAGATTTTTATTAAAAAAATGTACACTATTAATGTAAAGAAAATGCTATTAATTGAAAGTATGCTAACTTAGGTCAGGAACTTGACTACATGTAGAGCAGTGGCCATTTTAGGATGAAATTTACCACCCCGTCACATGTTTTATTGTGACGGGGTGGTTCTTCTTCAACTCACTCACAAAATTATGTCATATTATAGTTTCAACACATAGAATAAAAGTCTTAATTATATTCCAAGTACATGTACCCTTTCACTTCCCATAGAAGAGTTTTAATTTTCTTGTTCTTGACCACATTTTGATATTTTGATGTGTTACAAATGATTTGTGTTGAATGAATGTTATATTTTATAACAGATCTGTCTCCAGCATGGCTCCATTAAGTGCTGCTGAGAGACAACGTCAATGTCGTGCACGTCGTGATGCTGCCCCTGAGAAAAGGCTGAAATACTTAGAGAGTGAACGCCAGAGATGGAGACTGGATGTCGAGCAAGGGAAAAGGAAGAAGATTAAGGATCTAAGTGAGCGAGGGAAACGTCAGCTGCGTAAAATGTGGAGGAAGCAAAACAAGAAGAGGAAAGAGAAAACGTAGACTAGGACGCAATTGGCCACCCTTCCTCAGAGTCCAGATGCTGTAAAACAACAAGAGCAGCAGTTAGGATCTTCAAGGTCAGGGCAGTAAGCAGTTATGACTGAAAATAAATGGATACATATAGAGAATAAGAAGCAAGCCTATCATTGATGAAATATTGTTTACATAAGATATGCACGACTGACCTACTAAGTAACCAATTCATTTGTATTTCGTTTTAGGCAAAGCAAAGAAGGAAAGCGAAAGTCCAGGAAGAACAGAGATGTACTATGCAAAGAAATTGAAAAACTAAAAAAATCGCTAGAGAAAGAAAGAAAACAAGCTGACAAATACAGAAAAAGTTATAAGCGCTCAATAATTGGAAAAAAGAACAAATCACCTCGTTCAAAAGTAAATGAGTTGACTCAGAAAAGCAAAGTAAGCTCCAAAATCAGAAAAACACTAATCTATCATGAAGCCTTGATTGAAGATATAAAAAACAAGTACTCCAAAGCAAGAAGAGAAAAAGAAAAACAACTAATCGCAAAGGTAACTGTGGGAAGGATTGCGAGTAAGTACAGGCTACAAGGATTTGCAGAGAATGCCTTAGGATTCTCCAAGAAGCGTCGCAATATTCAGAGTGAAAACCTCTGCACCACCAACAGGCAACCCACAAATAGGTTCACCGCTGCTTTTAAGTCCAAAGTCAAAACATTCTTCACCCGAGATGACATCAGTCGGATAACGACAGGAAGAAAGCAAACAATTACCAGGAACAAGGTGAAGAAGCAGAAAAGGTTTCTGGTTGACACAATGAAAAATCTACCCAAAAATGTATTGGTGAAAACACGCATAGCATATCATACTCCCTTTTCTGTAAGCTTCGGCCATCTTGGGTTGTACATCCCACTCTTTCTGACCGCAACACCTGTCTGTGCAAGATCCAAGAAAATCTCAGATTTGTTGTTGAGAAGTTGCATCATTTGAGGCTCATTGACACCTCAGATCTTCAGAGTTTGACCAAAAGGATAGCCTGTGACACCTTCAGCAAAATATGCATGTATGATGAGTGTGCAGAGTGCAAAGACAAGACTGTTCAGCTCTCCAGTTTTGATGGCTTGACAAAGGTTGCATTCACTCAGTGGGTGACAGCAGAGAAAGAAAGAGAATGTAGCAGAGGACACCACAGGGTGAATGTGCCGGAGGCCACCACAGGGTGTCGCCCTCTCCTGGGGCACTTCTCCTTAAAAAGGGAGCGGCTGTTGGCCAAGATGATGCCAATTTCCTGCCGGGTGACCAGATTGTTTGCTGGGCCCACATGCATGGTCGATAAGCATCTGATGAGCTAAGCCGGTGGATATTTTAATATGCTGATTTTATATATTATGGTTTAGGTTTTAAATGTGTTTTACTTGATGGGGTCTGTTATTGAAGACCGGAGTGATTAGAGATCGGATTCGAAAGGATTGAATGACTGGGCGTGGGAGAACGACGCCTCAGGTATGCTGCCTTTTAAAGTTTTAGACATATCTTATTAAATGTGTTTTAACAAATAATAATGTTGTATTTGTTTTGGTTATTTCAGTGTTCATGTCACCGCTGCCTGCTGTCTTTTGTATTAAGTTTAGTTCGAGTTTCGTTTTGAGTTAGTCCGCTCCGTGTCGTACATCTGTGTTTTGTTTATTGTGTAACCTTGTACGAGCGGACTAACTCTCTTACCTATTTTTATTTTTATTCTTTTGTTTCATTCTTTTCTTGTTTTTTATGTCACTTACCTCCCTTGTATCCCGTTGACACTCCAATATCCACCATACCCGATCCTATTTTTTAATGTGTGGTTTTATTAGTGCATGGGTTTGTGGTGTGTTGCTTTTAAGTTTGCAGTGGATTGGAGTGTTGACGTTGCGGGTTTTTTCCGCCTTGTAGTGCGGTGCTATTCGGGGTGGACTGGGGACTGGCAGGCAATACGGGGTAAGGTGAAGAGTGACTTCCCATCTGTCATTGTTTAATAAATACTTGTAACCCTTCGTCGTTGTGCTTATCCCTCTTTGCTCCCCGTAACAAGAAGATACAAGGGCGGGAACTACCACAGTCAAGATCGCAGTGAAGAAAACAATGGAGGATACACAAGAAAATCTTGTGGACTTATTTCACACTCTCCTGCATAAATTCAAAAGGCACACAGTCAACATAAAACAGTACTCCTACTGCAGAGAGTTAAAAAAAAAAAAACATGTCTAAAGAGGAGGCAGTCATTCACATTGACTTCTCTGAAAAGCCATGGCAAGGGGCCCCCTGATGGTGTTGGGGGGGATCCTAAAAATAACAGCAGACAAGCTGGTGACCAAAGGCCGGGACATACCTGATGCCCGTGAGCTTTATAATGCCCTCAAAGAAAATGCTTCAACTATTAAGTTGTTTTATATTGATAGTGAAGCAGTGGAGCAGGCAGTGGAAAGAATGCCAGGCCAGATCCCCCCAGTGCCATCTACAACTAGAACCCACCAGGTGGTACCGTTCACTCCAGGGGAGATCTTTTACAGAGAGGTCAGCTGCATGTGCTCCACTCACAAGCAGCTGAGATGTCAGTGCTTCACAACTAAGCACTTCTCTTTTAACCAGACCGCCCAAAAGGGGTGACAGAAGCCATTGCTTGGGAGTCTGGAGATCTCCTTGGGAAGTGGTGTATCCTCAAATATGATAATGATCTTTATCCAGGGATCATCCTGAACATAGATGAGACGCATTCCCTTGTAAAATGTATGCATCGCGCTGGAGTCAACAGGTTCTTCAGGCCTGCACGAGAGGACATCCTCTGGTACCTCTTTGATGAGGTGCTTGAAATCGTTCAAGAAACCTCAGCCTGTGACATCCCGTCACATGGAGGTTCAAAAAGAAGTATGGATGCGACTTTCCCAGTCACTTTCATGATGCTTCCGAGGCTTTCAAAAGTCCCTCCTGTTTTTAGAAGCACCGTGATGAATGCTCATTTCTGAATGTTCGATCCCTGTTTCACTTTGCTAAAGTTAAATTGTTCTGTGCCTTTAAATCAGTTTTCATAATTACTCTTAATATGTTATGAATAAAATGTTAATACACTGAACCACCCCGTCAGTCATCTTGTTAAAAAAAAATATGGAAATAGAGTGAATTGAATCATAAATTAATTTTGAATAACATTCTTGTTTTGTGGGCTAATGAAGGGTGTTGTATGTTTTATTTCAAAATTTGAAGTCGATCTATATTTTTTTGTAAAAACGACATCTGAAATTCATATTTCACAGAATGATCATAAAAATGAAAAAAACTGATTAAATAGCATGCTGTCTATTGATTGTTTGCAAAAAAGGAGTAAAACATTAGATTTTTTTTATTTATTTAATGTACCATCACTCAAATAGTGTACATATTGTCAGTGATGGGGTGGTACGAAAATGGCTACAAGGTCTAAATAAAATGGATATTATTAAGGACTTTATGCCTGAGCTGGGAAAATATGTTTTCTTGAAGGATTAAGATGTCCTTCATGTTGTGGGTTTTGAAAAAAGGAGTTTGCTCAGCATGACATTTTTACAAATTGCAAAGTGGAAATGGCACCCGTTTTGTAGAATGACCCTGTTAATGAGACTGCACCGAATCAGCAGGTGCGTCATAAGGTCGTGAAAATACGGTAATCATTTTGTGAGCAACCAGCACCGAAACCCTAACTGAATCAGTTATGTTGCCACTACACTGGAAATAAGCCAAATATCCTTAAATTTAGTAAAATGTTCTTGTTTTGAGCAAAGAAATCTGCCAATGGGGTGAGCAAATTTTGCTTAGCTAGAATTCTTAAAACTAGCTTATAAATCTAGACTCTTTATGAACATAATGTGTCTTGAAACTAGATAAAATAACCCTGAATTTGATCAACCTTGCTTATTACAAGCATAACAAAGTTATTTTTTAAGAAAATTTCACTTAAATTTTAGCTGATTTCAAGAATTATTTTACTTAATTTAAGAATGTTTTTACTTAGTAATAAAATCTTATAATGTTACAGATTTTCTTCAAACAAGACAATGTTTTTCTGATTTTAAGAATGTTTTCTCCAACTCCAAGAAAAATAATTATCCAAAATATCTTGGAATAAGACACAGTTTCTTAAAAATTAAAGTAAAATACAAGTGATTTTGTCTCAAAGGCACCAGAAGCAATCCTGTTTTCTTGCCTTTTATTATAACATGCTGACAAATTTACAAAAGTGTACTGCTCAACAATGGCATACTAGCTCCCAGTGTAAAATGGTTATCAAGCATTCAAAACAGCATAATGCACAAATGTACATTTTTGTGCTACTAAAATATTGCACTGTTCGGTAAAATATTGTTGCTGCTTTGCTCTAAAAGAGTTCTGCAGCATTGGCAAAAGGGCACATCCCATCAGTAACAATCGCATATAACTGGCAGGGTAAAAAATAACACATCAGCTACATACAATAACAGAATAAACTAGGAACATTAATTCTGCCGACTTGCACTACAACCACAAAGAACCAGATTAAAACATGTTTGACCAACATTCATCTGTGTAAAAAAAAAAAAAGAGAAAAGAATGTAGCCAAAAAACCAGATGAAAAAACTAAACATACCCAGAGAGGAAGATCTACCCAATGAATGACTTCCACTCAGCCAGGGCTTTCTTGTAGGATGAGGTTGAATCTTTGTCATGGATGGAATCTAGGAGGATTTCCGTTTGCAGTACTGAGAGCAGTGTGGAAATACACCTTGGGTAGGTGAGGTGGAGGGCATAATGATATGCCAGGAGATAGAGCGGTCCCTCATACAGGTCATCCTTGTTGATTGTGGTTACTGGAGTGCTTCCAATGGCGATCATGCAGTTTTCTTCAGTGAGGAGCAAAAATGGACAAGACAAAGGCCGCTGGCGCAGAAAACGGTCTGGGTCTTCAGTCTAAAAGCAAATGAAGATTAAAGCCGCAAGCGGCGTTGTAGGCCCTCGCCGACCTATATTTAAAAAGCTGTCTTTTTACATATAATGGGATAATATTGTGTCGTTTGTCATAGACTAACATGGGGAACTTTGGCCATTACCATAGTAACACCGTAAAAACAACAACATGGTTACGATTGGGTTTTTTGATCGGGACCACATGAGGAAATCTTCTGGTAAGCTCACCAGGGGGGTTTTGGACAAAAAATGAATGGCCGTAGGTTGCCAATTGAACCCGTATTGAGGCGAAGGGCTGCCTGAGCCTCCGTCGGACTTCTCGACGTCAATTTGCAATGTATCCTGCACGCAAATGACGCCCCTATTGCGCTGTCATGAAAAATACACTAGGTGGCACCAAAAGCTCTTTTTCTCTTTTTTCATGGGGGGGGGGGGGACAATAGGTCCTTAAACTGACCACTTACCTCATATGGGCGAAATCTTTGCGGGGGGGGGTCCCAGCTGTACAAAGGTAAAGTAAACTGTCCACTTACCTCATGTATGCCAAATCAATGGGTCTTGGTTGGGGGGTCACTCGGGGGGGCCCCCCTTGGTCCAAAAGGTCAATATATTGCCCACTTACCTCATATATGTCAAATCAATGGGTCTTGGTTGGGGGGTCACTCGGGGGGGGGGGGGCCTTTGTCCAAAAGGTCAATATCTTGCCCACTTACCTCATATATGTCAAATCAATGGGTCTTGGTTGGGGGGTCACTCGGGGGGGGGGCTTTGTCCAAAAGGTCAATATCTTGCCCACTTACCTCATATATGTCAAATCAATGGGTCTTGGTTGGGGGGTCACTCGGGGGGGGGGGGCTTTGTCCAAAAGGTCAATATCTTGCCCACTTACCTCATATATGCCAAATCAATGGGTCTTGGGGGGGCGGTCCAAAAGGTCAATATCTTGACCACTTACCTCATATACCCAAATCGATGGGTCTTGGTGGGGGGGGTCACTTGGGGGTAAGTGGGCAAGTTATCTACCCTATGGACAGCGATCGATTTCTGAGACATGTGGTAAGTGGACAAGTTATCCACCATTTGGACACCCATTCATTTGGTCCCCCATTCATTTGGGACACATGTGGTAAGTGGGCAACTTATCGACCCTTTGGACAGCGATCGATTTCTGAGACATGTGGTAAGTGGGCAAGTTATCGACCCTTTGGACAGTGGTCGATTTCTGAGCCATGTGGTAAGTGGGCAAGTTATCGACCCTTTGGACACATGTGGTAAGTGGGCAAGTTATCGACCCTTTGGACACCCATTCATTTGGTGGCCCTAGGGGTACCCATTCAGTTTGGACACATGTGGTAAGTGGGCAAGTTATTGACCCTTTGGACACATGTGGTAAGTGGGCAAGTTATCGACCCTTTGGACACCCATTCATTTGGTGGCCCTTGGGGTACCCATTCAGTTTGGACACATGTGGTAAGTGGGCAAGTTATCGACCCTTTGGACAGCAATCGATTTCTGAGCCATGTGGTAAGTGGGCAAGTTATCGACCCTTTGGACACCCATTCATTTGGTCCCCCATTCATTTGGGACACATGTGGTAAGTGGGCAACTTATCGACCCTTTGGACAGCGGTCGATTTCTGAGACATGTGGTAAGTGGGCAAGTTATCGACCCTTTGGACAGTGGTCGATTTCTGAGCCATGTGGTAAGTGGGCAAGTTATCGACCCTTTGGACAGCGGTCGATTTCTGAGACATGTGGTAAGTGGGCAAGTTATCGACCCTTTGGACACCCATTCATTTTGAACACATGTGGTAAGTGGGCAAGTTATTGACCCTTTGGACACCCATTCATTTGGTGGCCCTTGGGGTACCCATTCAGTTTGGACACATGTGGTAAGTGGGCAAGTTATCAACCCTTTGGACACCCATTCATTTGGTCCCCCATTCATTTGGGACACATGTGGTAAGTGGGCAAGTTATCGACCCTTTGGACAGCAGTCGATTTCTGAGACATGTGGTAAGTGGGCAAGTTATCGACCCTTTGGACAGCAGTCGATTTCTGAGACATGTGGTAAGTGGGCAAGTTATCGACCCTTTGGACAGCAGTCGATTTCTGAGACATGTGGTAAGTGGGCAAGTTATCGACCCTTTGGACACATGTGGTAAGTGGGCAAGTTATCGACCCTTTGGATACATGTGGTAAGTGGGCAAGTTATCGACCCTTTGGACAGCGATCGATTTCTGAGACATGTGGTAAGTGGGCAAGTTATCGACCCTTTGGACACATGTGGTAAGTGGGCAAGTTATCGACCCTTTGGACACCCATTCATTTGGTGGCCCTAGGGGTACCCATTCAGTTTGGACACATGTGGTAAGTGGGCAAGTTATTGACCCTTTGGACACATGTGGTAAGTGGGCAAGTTATCGACCCTTTGGACACCCATTCATTTGGTGGCCCTTGGGGTACCCATTCAGTTTGGACACATGTGGTAAGTGGGCAAGTTATCGACCCTTTGGACAGCAATCGATTTCTGAGCCATGTGGTAAGTGGGCAAGTTATCGACCCTTTGGACACCCATTCATTTGGTCCCCCATTCATTTGGGACACATGTGGTAAGTGGGCAACTTATCGACCCTTTGGACAGCGGTCGATTTCTGAGACATGTGGTAAGTGGGCAAGTTATTGACCCTTTGGACAGCGATCGATTTCTGAGACATGTGGTAAGTGGGCAAGTTATCGACCCTTTGGACAGTGGTCGATTTCTGAGCCATGTGGTAAGTGGGCAAGTTATCGACCCTTTGGACAGTGGTCGATTTCTGAGCCATGTGGTAAGTGGGCAAGTTATCGACCCTTTGGACACCCATTCATTTGGTCCCCCATTCATTTGGGACACATGTGGTAAGTGGGCAACTTATCGACCCTTTGGACAGTGGTCGATTTCTGAGCCATGTGGTAAGTGGGCAAGTTATCGACCCTTTGGACAGTGGTCGATTTCTGAGCCATGTGGTAAGTGGGCAAGTTATCGACCCTTTGGACAGTGGTCGATTTCTGAGCCATGTGGTAAGTGGGCAAGTTATCGACCCTTTGGACACCCATTCATTTGGTCCCCCATTCATTTGGGACACATGTGGTAAGTGGGCAACTTATCGACCCTTTGGACAGTGGTCGATTTCTGAGCCATGTGGTAAGTGGGCAACTTATCGACCCTTTGGACAGTGGTCGATTTCTGAGCCATGTGGTAAGTGGGCAAGTTATCGACCCTTTGGACACCCATTCATTTGGTCCCCCATTCATTTGGGACACATGTGGTAAGTGGGCAACTTATCGACCCTTTGGACAGCGATCGATTTCTGAGACATGTGGTAAGTGGGCAAGTTATCGACCCTTTGGACAGTGGTCGATTTCTGAGCCATGTG
Source organism: Brachionichthys hirsutus (assembly GCF_040956055.1). Taxonomy (NCBI): domain Eukaryota; kingdom Metazoa; phylum Chordata; class Actinopteri; order Lophiiformes; family Brachionichthyidae; genus Brachionichthys; species Brachionichthys hirsutus. The sequence goes on from NC_090910.1 coordinate 1,941,841, forward strand.
GTAAGTGGGCAAGTTATCGACCCTTTGGACAGTGGTCGATTTCTGAGCCATGTGGTAAGTGGGCAAGTTATCGACCCTTTGGACACCCATTCATTTGGTCCCCCATTCATTTGGGACACATGTGGTAAGTGGGCAACTTATCGACCCTTTGGACAGTGGTCGATTTCTGAGCCATGTGGTAAGTGGGCAAGTTATCGACCCTTTGGACAGTGGTCGATTTCTGAGCCATGTGGTAAGTGGGCAAGTTATCGACCCTTTGGACAGCAGTCGATTTCTGAGACATGTGGTAAGTGGGCAAGTTATCGACCCTTTGGACACATGTGGTAAGTGGGCAAGTTATCGACCCTTTGGATACATGTGGTAAGTGGGCAAGTTATCGACCCTTTGGACAGCGATCGATTTCTGAGACATGTGGTAAGTGGGCAAGTTATCGACCCTTTGGACACATGTGGTAAGTGGGCAAGTTATCGACCCTTTGGACACCCATTCATTTGGTGGCCCTAGGGGTACCCATTCAGTTTGGACACATGTGGTAAGTGGGCAAGTTATTGACCCTTTGGACACATGTGGTAAGTGGGCAAGTTATCGACCCTTTGGACACCCATTCATTTGGTGGCCCTTGGGGTACCCATTCAGTTTGGACACATGTGGTAAGTGGGCAAGTTATCGACCCTTTGGACAGCAATCGATTTCTGAGCCATGTGGTAAGTGGGCAAGTTATCGACCCTTTGGACACCCATTCATTTGGTCCCCCATTCATTTGGGACACATGTGGTAAGTGGGCAACTTATCGACCCTTTGGACAGCGGTCGATTTCTGAGACATGTGGTAAGTGGGCAAGTTATCGACCCTTTGGACAGTGGTCGATTTCTGAGCCATGTGGTAAGTGGGCAAGTTATCGACCCTTTGGACAGCGGTCGATTTCTGAGACATGTGGTAAGTGGGCAAGTTATCGACCCTTTGGACACCCATTCATTTTGAACACATGTGGTAAGTGGGCAAGTTATTGACCCTTTGGACACCCATTCATTTGGTGGCCCTTGGGGTACCCATTCAGTTTGGACACATGTGGTAAGTGGGCAAGTTATCAACCCTTTGGACACCCATTCATTTGGTCCCCCATTCATTTGGGACACATGTGGTAAGTGGGCAAGTTATCGACCCTTTGGACAGCAGTCGATTTCTGAGACATGTGGTAAGTGGGCAAGTTATCGACCCTTTGGACAGCAGTCGATTTCTGAGACATGTGGTAAGTGGGCAAGTTATCGACCCTTTGGACAGCAGTCGATTTCTGAGACATGTGGTAAGTGGGCAAGTTATCGACCCTTTGGACACATGTGGTAAGTGGGCAAGTTATCGACCCTTTGGATACATGTGGTAAGTGGGCAAGTTATCGACCCTTTGGACAGCGATCGATTTCTGAGACATGTGGTAAGTGGGCAAGTTATCGACCCTTTGGACACATGTGGTAAGTGGGCAAGTTATCGACCCTTTGGACACCCATTCATTTGGTGGCCCTAGGGGTACCCATTCAGTTTGGACACATGTGGTAAGTGGGCAAGTTATTGACCCTTTGGACACATGTGGTAAGTGGGCAAGTTATCGACCCTTTGGACACCCATTCATTTGGTGGCCCTTGGGGTACCCATTCAGTTTGGACACATGTGGTAAGTGGGCAAGTTATCGACCCTTTGGACAGCAATCGATTTCTGAGCCATGTGGTAAGTGGGCAAGTTATCGACCCTTTGGACACCCATTCATTTGGTCCCCCATTCATTTGGGACACATGTGGTAAGTGGGCAACTTATCGACCCTTTGGACAGCGGTCGATTTCTGAGACATGTGGTAAGTGGGCAAGTTATTGACCCTTTGGACAGCGATCGATTTCTGAGACATGTGGTAAGTGGGCAAGTTATCGACCCTTTGGACAGTGGTCGATTTCTGAGCCATGTGGTAAGTGGGCAAGTTATCGACCCTTTGGACAGTGGTCGATTTCTGAGCCATGTGGTAAGTGGGCAAGTTATCGACCCTTTGGACACCCATTCATTTGGTCCCCCATTCATTTGGGACACATGTGGTAAGTGGGCAACTTATCGACCCTTTGGACAGTGGTCGATTTCTGAGCCATGTGGTAAGTGGGCAAGTTATCGACCCTTTGGACAGTGGTCGATTTCTGAGCCATGTGGTAAGTGGGCAAGTTATCGACCCTTTGGACAGTGGTCGATTTCTGAGCCATGTGGTAAGTGGGCAAGTTATCGACCCTTTGGACACCCATTCATTTGGTCCCCCATTCATTTGGGACACATGTGGTAAGTGGGCAACTTATCGACCCTTTGGACAGTGGTCGATTTCTGAGCCATGTGGTAAGTGGGCAACTTATCGACCCTTTGGACAGTGGTCGATTTCTGAGCCATGTGGTAAGTGGGCAAGTTATCGACCCTTTGGACACCCATTCATTTGGTCCCCCATTCATTTGGGACACATGTGGTAAGTGGGCAACTTATCGACCCTTTGGACAGCGATCGATTTCTGAGACATGTGGTAAGTGGGCAAGTTATCGACCCTTTGGACAGTGGTCGATTTCTGAGCCATGTGGTAAGTGGGCAAGTTATCGACCCTTTGGACAGTGGTCGATTTCTGAGCCATGTGGTAAGTGGGCAAGTTATCGACCCTTTGGACACCCATTCATTTGGTCCCCCATTCATTTGGGACACATGTGGTAAGTGGGCAACTTATCGACCCTTTGGACAGTGGTCGATTTCTGAGCCATGTGGTAAGTGGGCAAGTTATCGACCCTTTGGACAGTGGTCGATTTCTGAGCCATGTGGTAAGTGGGCAAGTTATCGACCCTTTGGACAGCAGTCGATTTCTGAGACATGTGGTAAGTGGGCAAGTTATCGACCCTTTGGACACATGTGGTAAGTGGGCAAGTTATCGACCCTTTGGATACATGTGGTAAGTGGGCAAGTTATCGACCCTTTGGACAGCGATCGATTTCTGAGACATGTGGTAAGTGGGCAAGTTATCGACCCTTTGGACACATGTGGTAAGTGGGCAAGTTATCGACCCTTTGGACACCCATTCATTTGGTGGCCCTAGGGGTACCCATTCAGTTTGGACACATGTGGTAAGTGGGCAAGTTATTGACCCTTTGGACACATGTGGTAAGTGGGCAAGTTATCGACCCTTTGGACACCCATTCATTTGGTGGCCCTTGGGGTACCCATTCAGTTTGGACACATGTGGTAAGTGGGCAAGTTATCGACCCTTTGGACAGCAATCGATTTCTGAGCCATGTGGTAAGTGGGCAAGTTATCGACCCTTTGGACACCCATTCATTTGGTCCCCCATTCATTTGGGACACATGTGGTAAGTGGGCAACTTATCGACCCTTTGGACAGCGGTCGATTTCTGAGACATGTGGTAAGTGGGCAAGTTATCGACCCTTTGGACAGTGGTCGATTTCTGAGCCATGTGGTAAGTGGGCAAGTTATCGACCCTTTGGACAGCGGTCGATTTCTGAGACATGTGGTAAGTGGGCAAGTTATCGACCCTTTGGACACCCATTCATTTTGAACACATGTGGTAAGTGGGCAAGTTATTGACCCTTTGGACACCCATTCATTTGGTGGCCCTTGGGGTACCCATTCAGTTTGGACACATGTGGTAAGTGGGCAAGTTATCAACCCTTTGGACACCCATTCATTTGGTCCCCCATTCATTTGGGACACATGTGGTAAGTGGGCAAGTTATCGACCCTTTGGACAGCAGTCGATTTCTGAGACATGTGGTAAGTGGGCAAGTTATCGACCCTTTGGACAGCAGTCGATTTCTGAGACATGTGGTAAGTGGGCAAGTTATCGACCCTTTGGACAGCAGTCGATTTCTGAGACATGTGGTAAGTGGGCAAGTTATCGACCCTTTGGACACATGTGGTAAGTGGGCAAGTTATCGACCCTTTGGATACATGTGGTAAGTGGGCAAGTTATCGACCCTTTGGACAGCGATCGATTTCTGAGACATGTGGTAAGTGGGCAAGTTATCGACCCTTTGGACACATGTGGTAAGTGGGCAAGTTATCGACCCTTTGGACACCCATTCATTTGGTGGCCCTAGGGGTACCCATTCAGTTTGGACACATGTGGTAAGTGGGCAAGTTATTGACCCTTTGGACACATGTGGTAAGTGGGCAAGTTATCGACCCTTTGGACACCCATTCATTTGGTGGCCCTTGGGGTACCCATTCAGTTTGGACACATGTGGTAAGTGGGCAAGTTATCGACCCTTTGGACAGCAATCGATTTCTGAGCCATGTGGTAAGTGGGCAAGTTATCGACCCTTTGGACACCCATTCATTTGGTCCCCCATTCATTTGGGACACATGTGGTAAGTGGGCAACTTATCGACCCTTTGGACAGCGGTCGATTTCTGAGACATGTGGTAAGTGGGCAAGTTATCGACCCTTTGGACAGCGATCGATTTCTGAGACATGTGGTAAGTGGGCAAGTTATCGACCCTTTGGACAGTGGTCGATTTCTGAGCCATGTGGTAAGTGGGCAAGTTATCGACCCTTTGGACAGTGGTCGATTTCTGAGCCATGTGGTAAGTGGGCAAGTTATCGACCCTTTGGACACCCATTCATTTGGTCCCCCATTCATTTGGGACACATGTGGTAAGTGGGCAACTTATCGACCCTTTGGACAGTGGTCGATTTCTGAGCCATGTGGTAAGTGGGCAAGTTATCGACCCTTTGGACAGTGGTCGATTTCTGAGCCATGTGGTAAGTGGGCAAGTTATCGACCCTTTGGACAGTGGTCGATTTCTGAGCCATGTGGTAAGTGGGCAAGTTATCGACCCTTTGGACACCCATTCATTTGGTCCCCCATTCATTTGGGACACATGTGGTAAGTGGGCAACTTATCGACCCTTTGGACAGTGGTCGATTTCTGAGCCATGTGGTAAGTGGGCAACTTATCGACCCTTTGGACAGTGGTCGATTTCTGAGCCATGTGGTAAGTGGGCAAGTTATCGACCCTTTGGACACCCATTCATTTGGTCCCCCATTCATTTGGGACACATGTGGTAAGTGGGCAACTTATCGACCCTTTGGACAGCGATCGATTTCTGAGACATGTGGTAAATGGGCAAGTTATCGACCCTTTGGACAGTGGTCGATTTCTGAGCCATGTGGTAAGTGGGCAAGTTATCGACCCTTTGGACAGTGGTCGATTTCTGAGCCATGTGGTAAGTGGGCAAGTTATCGACCCTTTGGACACCCATTCATTTGGTCCCCCATTCATTTGGGACACATGTGGTAAGTGGGCAACTTATCGACCCTTTGGACAGTGGTCGATTTCTGAGCCATGTGGTAAGTGGGCAACTTATCGACCCTTTGGACAGTGGTCGATTTCTGAGCCATGTGGTAAGTGGGCAAGTTATCGACCCTTTGGACACCCATTCATTTGGTCCCCCATTCATTTGGGACACATGTGGTAAGTGGGCAACTTATCGACCCTTTGGACAGCGATCGATTTCTGAGACATGTGGTAAGTGGGCAAGTTATCGACCCTTTGGACAGTGGTCGATTTCTGAGCCATGTGGTAAGTGGGCAAGTTATCGACCCTTTGGACAGTGGTCGATTTCTGAGCCATGTGGTAAGTGGGCAAGTTATCGACCCTTTGGACACCCATTCATTTGGTCCCCCATTCATTTGGGACACATGTGGTAAGTGGGCAACTTATCGACCCTTTGGACAGTGGTCGATTTCTGAGCCATGTGGTAAGTGGGCAAGTTATCGACCCTTTGGACAGTGGTCGATTTCTGAGCCATGTGGTAAGTGGGCAAGTTATCGACCCTTTGGACAGCAGTCGATTTCTGAGACATGTGGTAAGTGGGCAAGTTATCGACCCTTTGGACACATGTGGTAAGTGGGCAAGTTATCGACCCTTTGGATACATGTGGTAAGTGGGCAAGTTATCGACCCTTTGGACAGCGATCGATTTCTGAGACATGTGGTAAGTGGGCAAGTTATCGACCCTTTGGACACATGTGGTAAGTGGGCAAGTTATCGACCCTTTGGACACCCATTCATTTGGTGGCCCTAGGGGTACCCATTCAGTTTGGACACATGTGGTAAGTGGGCAAGTTATTGACCCTTTGGACACATGTGGTAAGTGGGCAAGTTATCGACCCTTTGGACACCCATTCATTTGGTGGCCCTTGGGGTACCCATTCAGTTTGGACACATGTGGTAAGTGGGCAAGTTATCGACCCTTTGGACAGCAATCGATTTCTGAGCCATGTGGTAAGTGGGCAAGTTATCGACCCTTTGGACACCCATTCATTTGGTCCCCCATTCATTTGGGACACATGTGGTAAGTGGGCAACTTATCGACCCTTTGGACAGCGGTCGATTTCTGAGACATGTGGTAAGTGGGCAAGTTATCGACCCTTTGGACAGTGGTCGATTTCTGAGCCATGTGGTAAGTGGGCAAGTTATCGACCCTTTGGACAGCGGTCGATTTCTGAGACATGTGGTAAGTGGGCAAGTTATCAACCCTTTGGACACCCATTCATTTTGAACACATGTGGTAAGTGGGCAAGTTATTGACCCTTTGGACACCCATTCATTTGGTGGCCCTTGGGGTACCCATTCAGTTTGGACACATGTGGTAAGTGGGCAAGTTATCAACCCTTTGGACACCCATTCATTTGGTCCCCCATTCATTTGGGACACATGTGGTAAGTGGGCAAGTTATCGACCCTTTGGACAGCAGTCGATTTCTGAGACATGTGGTAAGTGGGCAAGCTATCGACCCTTTGGACAGCAGTCGATTTCTGAGACATGTGGTAAGTGGGCAAGTTATCGACCCTTTGGACAGCAGTCGATTTCTGAGACATGTGGTAAGTGGGCAAGTTATCGACCCTTTGGACACATGTGGTAAGTGGGCAAGTTATCGACCCTTTGGATACATGTGGTAAGTGGGCAAGTTATCGACCCTTTGGACACCGCTCAATTTTTGAGACATGTGGTAAGTGGGCAAGTTATCAACCCTTTGGACACCCATTCATTTGGTCCCCCATTCATTTGGGACACATGTGGTAAGTGGGCAAGTTATCGACCCTTTGGACAGCGATCAATTTCTGAGACATGTGGTAAGTGGGCAAGTTATCGACCCTTTGGACAGCAGTCGATTTCTGAGACATGTGGTAAGTGGGCAAGTTATCGACCCTTTGGACAGCAGTCGATTTCTGAGACATGTGGTAAGTGGGCAAGTTATCGACCCTTTGGACACATGTGGTAAGTGGGCAAGTTATCGACCCTTTGGATACATGTGGTAAGTGGGCAAGTTATCGACCCTTTGGACAGCGATCGATTTCTGAGACATGTGGTAAGTGGGCAAGTTATCGACCCTTTGGACACATGTGGTAAGTGGGCAAGTTATCGACCCTTTGGACACCCATTCATTTGGTGGCCCTAGGGGTACCCATTCAGTTTGGACACATGTGGTAAGTGGGCAAGTTATTGACCCTTTGGACACATGTGGTAAGTGGGCAAGTTATCGACCCTTTGGACACCCATTCATTTGGTGGCCCTTGGGGTACCCATTCAGTTTGGACACATGTGGTAAGTGGGCAAGTTATCGACCCTTTGGACAGCAATCGATTTCTGAGCCATGTGGTAAGTGGGCAAGTTATCGTTGGTCCCCCATTCATTTGGGACACATGTGGTAAGTGGGCAACTTATCGACCCTTTGGACAGCGGTCGATTTCTGAGACATGTGGTAAGTGGGCAAGTTATCGACCCTTTGGACAGCGATCGATTTCTGAGACATGTGGTAAGTGGGCAAGTTATCGACCCTTTGGACCAAGCCCCCCCCCCCGAGTGACCCCCCAACCAAGACCCATTGATTTGGCATATATGAGGTAAGTGGGCAAGATATTCACCTTTTGGACCGCCCCCCAAGTGACCCCCCCACCAAGACCCATTGATTTGGGTATATGAGGTAAGTGGGCAAGATATTGACCTTTTGGACCAAGCCCCCCCCCCCCGAGTGACCCCCCAACCAAGACCCATTGATTTGGCATATATGAGGTAAGTGGGCAAAATATTGACCTTTTGGACCGCCCCCCAAGTGACCCCCCCACCAAGACCCATTGATTTGGGTATATGAGGTAAGTGGGCAATATATTGACCTTTATGACACACGTGGCACCCCCCACGTGACCCCCACCACCAAGCCCCATTGGTTCGGCAAATATTAGGTAAGTTGGCATGATATTGACCTTTCTGACCGCCCCCCAAGTGACCCCCCCACCAAGACCCATTGATTTGTGAGACATGTGGTAAGTGGGCAATCTATTGACCTTTATGACACACGTGGCACCCCCCACGTGACCCCCACCACCAAGCCCCATTGGTTTGGCAAATATTAGGTAAGTTGGCAGGATATTGACCTATTGGGAACCACCTGACCCCTCCCCACGTGACCCCCCCACATGACCTCCCCACTCTATCCCCCCACCAACAACCCTTTTCCAAGAAGAGTGCTGGCCCCTGAGAGGCTGTGGGGGAGGGGTGGAAGGACAGAGAATGGAATGTGCCGCTCGTTAAGGGTGTGAAAAGCCCCCACAGCTGGTGACAGGGCTCTTTAACTCTGAAAAACAATGTAAAAAAAAATAAAGGTCCCCAATATATGTATTTGTCTTTCTTCTAATGTTTACTTATTATAACTACTTTATTAGGCCTATTTAATAATATTATTAAAATTATATTTGTTGTTTTCAGACCTTCCGTTTCGGTTTTTTGCACGTCACGAGGCCGTGCCTGGTCGTAGCGACACGGGACCACCACCGTTGGATTCGTCTCGGTCCGCTGATGCATTTTGATGTGTTGTTTGTCCCGTTTCGCCCTCGGGAAACGGAACCTTCCCTCCCAAACGGACAGGGGCACACTGCTCAAAGCCATGCCCAGAAAGGTGCACTGCGCGGCGGGTAGATTTACAGCGCGAGGGGGGGTCATTTAGGGGCCCGTGGGGTCACTTCCCGGGCACCCAGAAGGTCGTGCCTGGTGTCAACGGATACCTGACAGTCCACCCAATCACTCTGAGCACACGTGTCATGCGTTTCACGTGACCTTTGAGCACGGCGGGTCAATACGACACTTCCTGACAGTCTGAGGTCAGAGGTGAAGCCGCAGTGGACCCACTGCCTCAGCTCTGTTTCCTCTGGAGCGATTGGGCTGAAATTTTAATATGTTATTCTGACCCGGGGGACGACCGGGACTGAGGTGGTTTGACCCCTCTCGGCCTTTTCGTTTGCCCGTGGCGGGGCGTTGTTCTTTGAAGTTTTTCATCCCACAGGACCCGCTAAACTCGGCCCCCGTAGCTCCGACCGGGTTCAAACTTTCAGGGAGCCCTCGTCTGCCGCCTCTGAACCAGAATCCAGAGTTTGGTGGAGCTGGCCCTCTGCGAAGGGCCCTTCCCGTACTGGAAGGGCCCGCGCCAGGCTTCCTCACACATGACCCCCGTGGGGTCGGGCCCGCAGCTCCCATACCGTGACACTCAGACAGCTGAAATCGACAGGACGCGTTCCTGGGGTACCCTGCATGAGAATTGGGGGACGTGTTTGAAAAGTTTCGGTGCCCGGGTCAACCGGCCACCTGTGGATGGTGTCAGGTCACACCAGACTCAGCCAGCCTTTTTTGGTGGATCCCAGGGTTATGATCAATCTTTCCTCTGGAGCGATTGGGCTGAATTTTTTATATGTTATTCTCTGCTCAAGGTGGAGTGGTTGTGCACTGGTTTGACCTCTCTCGACCTTGCGGTTTGCCCGTGGCGGGCCGCTTTGGGTGGGATTTGGCAACCTTGGGGGGCGCGTCTCTCGGTCCCCGTAGCACCGAACGATTTGAAAGTTTCAGGAGGCCCTCGGCTGACGCCCCCGAACCGGAATCCAGAGTTTGGGGGCGCTGGCCCGTAGGGAAGGCTACTTCCTGTGTGGGAGGGGCCAGCGACACGCTTCCTCCAGATTCTGATTCTACACCTCAGGGAGATGCCCCGGTGCTGTTTCCAGGCCGGCAGCTGCATGGGAAGTCAAATGAGGCCCAGAAAGCAGACTGCGCGCTGCGAGGTCAAAGGGGGTGGGAGGCCGTATTTGAGGGGAAAACAGACATTTTGAGGGCACGTCGACATGGTCCCTCTCACGTGAAAGCACACCGGCACCGCTGGATCCGGCTCGACGAGCAGATGTCAGCCGATGCCTCGTTTGGCCCCGAAATCAGAGGGAGGTCACGTGCTAAAACGCCACGCTATGCTACCATCCCTTTCTTTCCCCGCCGCGCGGCCGTGCCTTGTCGTACAGACACGTGGCTGCCACTGTCGGATTCGTCTCTTTCCGCTGATGTGGTTTGATGTGCTGTTTTCCCCGGTACGCGTTTTAAAAGCGCGGGGTGACCTGGGAGAGCGCTAGGCCAAAAGCCTTAGCATACCCGGTTTTCGCCCGCCGCGCGGCCGGGCTGCGTCGTAGCGACACGGGAGTGCTACCGTTGGATTCCCCTCGATCCGCTGATGCTGTATGATGTGCAGTTTGACCTGCAGGGTCATGACCTGCATGTAAAGCCTGTCTGTTCACTCTGCCTTTGACCCGGCTGCATCAGGCCAAAAAGCAAAAACTCTCCCATTTTTCACGGCTCACAGGAAGGTCGCACAGCTTTGACCCCGGGCTCGTTGGAATCGGCTCGGTCTCTACATTGTATCCCCCCCCAAGCCAAGTCAAAATCCCTAAAGGTCAGCCCCCCAGAGGGGTGAACATGCTGACCGCTGCAGCCAGAGAGAGGAGCGTTTGGTTCCTCCAGTGTCATGAGCTGCCTGTACTTGTACTGCAATACAAGCTCATGTGTGACTGTACTTGTACTCTACAGTCTATCTAATAAGTATATTCATCATTATCATGAAGCCTGTGTGTTCACTCGGCCTTTTGACCTGGCAGCTGCATGGATTTGTGACTGATCAGCCGAAAAGCAAAAACTCTCCCATTTTTCACGGCTCACAGGAAGGTCGCACAGCTTTGAGGCCGGGCTCGTTGGAATCGGCTCGGTCTCTACATTGTATCCCCCCCCAAGCCGAGTCAAAATCCCTAAAGGTCAGCCCCCCAGAGAGGTGAACATGCTGACCCCTGCAGCCAGAGAAAGCTGCTTTCTGCTGTCTGCATGTTTGGTTCCTATGGTGTCATGACCTGCCTGTACTTGTACTGCAATACTTGCTCATGTGTGACTGTACTTGTACTCTACAGTCTATCTAATAAAGATATTCATCATTATCATGAAGCCTGTGTGTTCACTGGGCCTTTTGACCTGGCAGCTGCATGGATTTCTGTCTGATCAGCCGAAAAGCAAAAACTCTCCCATTTTTCACGGCTCACAGGAAGGTCGCACAGCTTCGAGGCCGGGCTCGTTGGAATCGGCTCGGTCTCTACATTGTATCCCCCCCCAAGCCAAGTCAAAATCCCTAAAGGTCAGCCCCCCAGAGAGGTGAACATGCTGACCGCTGCAGCCAGAGAGAGGAGCGCTTAGCTCTGGGTGCATGAAGACCAGGTTCAAACGCTTCTCACGGCTGACAGGAAGGTCGTAGGAAGTCATGCTTGGTCTTGTTGGATTCGGCTCGATCTGCTGATGCGGATTGACACCTTGTTTTCCCAGTACAAGTTAATAAAGTGGAACCCTGATCAAAACCATACAGGCTCAGAACAGTGCTTTGCTCACGGGGTGATTGACAGGCCTGTTAGGGTCAGTTCCCATGCAGGCAGGATGTAAAGCCAGGTGTCACTGGATGCCTGACAGACAGGAGAACACACCTAAAGTCATGTTTGGTTCCTGCAGGGTCATGACCTGCATGTACGGCCTGTCTGTTCACTCGGCCTTGCGAGCGAGGTGCTGCATGCATGGATTTGTGAACAGGCCGAAAAGCAAAAACTCTCCCATTTTTCACGGCTCACAGGAAGGTCGCACAGCTTTGACCCCGGGCTCGTTGGAATCGGCTCGGTCTCTACATTGTATCCCCCCCCAAGCCAAGTCAAAATCCCTAAAGGTCAGCCCCCCAGAGAGGTGAACATGCTGACCGCTGCAGCCAGAGAGAGGAGCGCTTAGCTCTGGGTGCATGAAGACCAGGTTCAAACGCTTCTCACGGCTGACAGGAAGGTCGTAGGAAGTCATGCTTGGTCTTGTTGGATTCGGCTCGATCTGCTGATGCGGATTGACACCTTGTTTTCCCAGTACAAGTTAATAAAGTGGAACCCTGATCAAAACCATACAGGCTCAGAACAGTGCTTTGCTCACGGGGTGATTGACAGGCCTGTTAGGGTCAGTTCCCATGCAGGCAGGATGTAAAGCCAGGTGTCACTGGATGCCTGACAGACAGGAGAACACACCTAAAGTCATGTTTGGTTCCTGCAGGGTCATGACCTGCATGTACGGCCTGTCTGTTCACTCGGCCTTGCGAGCGAGGTGCTGCATGCATGGATTTGTGAACAGGCCAAAAAGCAAAAACTCTCCCATTTTTCACGGCTCACAGGAAGGTCGCACAGCTTTGACCCCGGGCTCGTTGGAATCGGCTCGGTCTCTACATTGTATCCCCCCCCAAGCCAAGTCAAAATCACTAAAGGTCAGCCCCCCAGAGAGGTGAACATGCTGACCGCTGCAGCCAGAGAAAGCTGCTCTCTGCTGTCTGCATGTTTGGTTCCTACAGTGTCATGACCTGCCTGTACTTGTACTGCAATACATGCTCATGTGTGACTGTACTTGTACTCTACAGTCTATCTAATAAGTATATTCATCATTATCATGAAGCCTGTGTGTTCACTGGGCCTTTTGACCTGGCAGCTGCACGGATTTCTGTCTGTTCAGCCGAAAAGCAAAAACTCTCCCATTTTTCACGGCTCACAGGAAGGTCGCACAGCTTTGAGGCCGGGCTCGTTGGAATCGGCTCGGTCTCTACATTGTATCCCCCCCCAAGCCGAGTCAAAATCCCTAAAGGTCAGCCCCCCAGAGGGGTGAACATGCTGACCGCTGCAGCCAGAGAGAGCAGCTCTTAGCTCTGGGTGCATGAAGACCAAGTTCAAACGCTTCTCACGGCTGACAGGAAGGTCGTAGCCCTTAGTGCCTGGTACCGTTGCGTCCGTCTCGATGAGGAGATGTTAACTGACCCCTTGTTTGCCCGTGGGGTCAAGGGTCAGCTTTAATAGCGAATGAAAACCTTCCGTTAAGGTTTTTCACACGCCACGCAGCCGTGCGGCGTCGTACCGTGAGAAGACAGGTACCGTTGCGTCCGTCTGAACGAGGAGATGTTAACTGACCCCTTGTTTGCCCGTGGGGTCAAAGGCCAGCTTTAATAGCGAATTAATACCTTCCGTTAAGGTTTTTCACACGCCACGCAGCCGTGCGGCGTCGTACCGTGACAAGACAGGTACCGTTGCGTCCGTCTCAATTAGGAGATGCTAACCGGCGCCTCGTTTGCCCCCGGGGGTCAAAGGGGGGCTTTAATAAGGCGCTACTACACTCCCGTTACGGTTATATAACGCTTTGTCGTAGAGCCACGGGACTGGTACCATTGGATTCGGCTCGATTTGCTGATGCTGATTCATATAAAGTTTGTCCTGGTACTCATTGGCAAAGACCCAGCAAGACCCTTTTATTTGACACACATTCGGTAAGTTGCCAAAAAATGTACCTAAATGACACCTTGGACCCCCCCCGCCCCAAGTGACCCCCAGCAAGTGACCCCCCCCGTGACCCCCCCAAGTGACCCCTCCACCAACCCCCATTGATTTGGCACACATTAGGTAAGTTGCCAAAATATGTACCTTTTTGACACCTTGGACCCCCCCCCGGAGTGACCCCCCCACCCCAAAGTGACCCCCCCAAGTGACCCCCCCACCAACCCCCATTGATTTGGCACACATTAGGTAAGTTGCCAAAATATATACCTTTCTGACACCTTGGACCCCCCCCCGGAGTGACCCCCCCACCCCAAAGTGACCCCCCCGAGTGACCCCCCCACCAACCCCTATTGATTTGGCACACATTAGGTAAGTTGCCAAAATATATACCTTTGCGACACCTTGGACCCCCCCAAAAGACCCCCCCATCAAAAGCCATTGATGGAGGTAAGTTGACAACCTGCGGACCATTTGGACAGTGGGGACCCCCCCTCACATGCTCCCCCTGGTGTCGGAAAGCCGGAACTGTCCATTAACCCCATAGATTTTGAGGGGGCCCCCCATCCGGGGGGGGCGCGTTGCGGGGGGGGCGACCCCCCACGATCGTAGCTGGGGCCGCCCCGGACGCGGGGGTGTCGCCCCCCGATTTTTAGCGTACCCCGAAAAAAAAGTAATCTGGGGGTCAAGCCGGTGGTGCCGCCGTCAACGCAATACGCCCCGACTCGACACCGTTTCGGAAACAGTTGGGCTAAGGTTGGTAAGTTTCAAGTTCAAGCTCGGCATCCCCTCCCTTGTGGGTCAATATATAACAATTTTAAAGACTTTCTGCTCGTCGCTATTTCCTATTGTGTATTCTTTGTTATGGCTCCAATAATTATTAAGATGACGTCAAAAACAAGCTTCCGCATTGAGAAAGGCGGAATTGTGGGTAATGTATGCTGTAGCGTGAAGTAGGTCGAAAGCGAAAGACATCGGAGCCTCCTGTGTTTGGGTTAAGGATATACATTTCTGAGAAAACATGTTCGGTTTCAATTTTGTATTTAATATTTAGTGGTTTACATAAATACATAATATAATGTGTAATGTTAGTATAAATGTATGTATGTAAACAAACTGCAAACATACGTAAATTTATAATAATTTATTCGTTGACAATTCAAAAATCTTTATTCAAAGCTCTAATCCCAGACGCTAAACAAACATCTTCTCCCCCACAAATCAAACAAGAGACCCTCACCAGGGAGGCGTTCGAGGCATCCTGGAATAGATGCCCGAGCCTCCTCATCTGGCTCCTCTCAATGCGGAGGATCAGCGGCTCTACTCCGAGTTCCTCCCGGATGACCGAGCTTCTCAACCTTATCTCTAAGGGAGAGCCCAGCCACCCTACGGAGGAAGCTCATTTCAGCCGCTTGTACCCGCGATCTCGTTCTTTTGGTCACTACCCAAAGCTCGTGACCATAGGTGAGGGTAGGAGAACGAAGATCGACCGGTAAATCGAGAGCTTCGCCTTTCGGCTCAGCTCTCTCTTTACCATGACGGATCTGTGCAGAGTCCGCATCACTGCAGACGCTGCACCGATCCGTCTGTCGATCCCCGCTCCATCCTTCCCTCACTCGTGAACAAGACCACAAGGTACTTGAACTCCTCCGCATGGGGCAGGATCTCCTCCCCCGACCACACAACGCTCCTCAACAAATCAAGCATCCTGTTCCTGACCCCAGAAGTGGAGGCTCCTAAACAGTCTTCTGTACCACTTGTTTTTCTTGGCCTCCTTCTTCTTTTTGATCTCCGCCTCAAGATCCTCCAGCTTGGAATTCAATGCCTTCTCCTTTGATTCCCAGTCCTGTTCTTTCTGGAGCAGCGTTGTCTTCAGAGCATCTGATATTTGAACGAGGGATGCCTTTTCTACCTCCCACTGGCTCTGGTTGGTCTTGTGATCCTGCGCCTTCTTTTGCAGGGCCTGGCTCATCTCCTCCCCTTGCTTGGTTAGAGACCGGATTGTCTCCTGCCAGTTCAAACAGTTGCTATTAAACTGAAGTTTAGCTTCTTCAAGAGCCGCTTTGGCAGTGTCCATTTCTTCCATCTTGTCCTCCAGCTGAGCCTCCGTGGAGGCCCTCTCTTGCTGCAGATCTCTTTCCAGACCAGCATTCAGATCCTCTAGCTGGTCAAGCTGGGCCTGAAGGTCAATGCAGCAGGAAGTCTCCTGTTGCAGTTTGTTCTGGGTGTCCAGCTGCTCTTCAGTCAGCATTTTTAGCTGGGACCTCAGACTCTTGATTTTCGCTGTATGCTCCTGTTCCATCTGCACCAGCTGGGCTTTAAGACCACTGACCTTCTCCAACTCCTTTGAGTTCGGGGTGGTGGTGGTGGGTTTCACGCCCTTGACTGCATCTGCAAAGTTGGCTTTTAGAGGCCGATTCAACTGGGCTTTAAGATGACTGATCTCTGCCATCATCTGCTCCCTCTCTTGGATACAGTAGTTGCCTTTTTTCTGCTGATCAACCTTTTTGAGAAGTGTTGTCAGCACCTCCGCCTCCAGCTCCACATGGATTCTGCCTTCCAGCTTTCCTTCAGAGAGATGGACTGGGCTGCCCATCAGCTCCCTCCTGAGTTGCTCTTGCATGTGCTTGTAGTTAAGCACTTTCTTATCGGACATGTTTTTGCTGTTCGCGTGTGTCATCTTGTTCGTTGAATCTCAATGTCTGTATCTTACAGTGTTTCTTGTGGTTCCTGGGTCCCTTTTATAGAATAAAATCCTTTGAAGCTCATCTTTGCCTTTGATGTCTTGGGTGCCTTTATTGCGCCTTTGATGTGTTGAGGATACCCAATTTGTAGCAGAATCACCTGATTTTCATTCCACATGCTAAATCGCTTTGATGTTTGGTTTTTTTACAGTTCTTGCATAATCCTGTTGACCAACCGGTCAAGCAAACAAATATGGGTGAAAACAGAACCTTCATTGCCTTCTTTTTAACCCTGGCTCTGTACAGGACAGAGAGCTCCTCAAAACTGACCCCCCCGCCATCTTGCTGCACCTCTTAAAGGTACTGTTCAGGCTGTTTTTGTCCTTCACAGTAAGGGACCCAAACCAGCAAATAAAAGAGAATTAAACATCTTCATAAAAGAGGTATCCACACTAAAACTTCTCAACTTCCGGTAAAATACATGCGCTGCTGGGCCTTGGCACAAACAGCATCTGTGTTTGCTTCAAATGTCATCCTAACGTCAATAATGGTACCCAGGTATTTGTACTGCTGTACCGTTTCCACTGCCTGACCATGAATAAAAACAGGGAGGATTGGTGGGGGCTTCCTCCTAAAATCAATGAACATTTCCTTTGTTTTCTTAACATTAATGTTCAAGAATGACATCTCACACCAGTTTAAAAACCGGTGTCAGATCCTCACCCGCTGGGAGCCAGCATGTTCAGTCCTTTCAACGCCAATTCGAACCCCAAAAAACAGGCCTGAGGATGAAAGGCAGAAATTAGGTATTTCAATCAGTCAGTAAAGGGGCAATGGCGACTTGACGGTTAAATCAGAGACGACGTACCGCGTTGGCGAGGAAGGCTCGCAGGAAAACGGCATTGAAGCCCTTGTAAAGGCCTGCAGGTCCTTCTTCTCTGAGCAGAGTCACCAGGACATCAGAAAGACCGCTGTACTTCCCATGTGCAGCTGCAGACACGGCACACTATCACTGTAGTTGATCGTGTGACAGTGATTTCGTCTGTCAGGGCGTCTTCGGAATCACTTGCCTGTCTGGAATTTGGATTTGAGGACATCTGGAGGAAGAGCGATCGTCCAGTTTAAAATCCCAGCAATGCCGCCAGCCAGGAGGATTCTTGGAGTGCTGAGCTAAGAGACACTAACACGAACAAGATGCACATCATTTTATTATTTTATTTTGAAATGTTGATTCAATTAGTTTTTGAGGATTCTTTTTTCACTTTTGTCAACATTGTGAGAAATTATCCAAACTAACTCTTTCCTAGATTAACTAAAGCTGTCAGATAAATGTAAAACACAATTAGAGAAGCGACGTAAAGACAAATACTCGAGTAGTTCAACTTCATTACATTACAACCCCGACTTGTTTTACTCACCTTTGGCCCTCAGGTGTCAAGTAGCTCTTGAGATATTCGTATGTCAGGAAGTAGACACCACCGGAGGGCACATCTGAAGGACAAACACACGCATGCAGAACGAGGTATATTTTACTATAGTATTCCCAGTTCAGGTAAGTATTCTATTTTTAGCTGCACTGCATTTATTCGTGGGGGTGTAAGAACACATTTTATGACTTGATACTGATTCCGGGTCCAGGGGAACCGGGTCACCTGAGTGGCTTTACCTCTGATGAGAGTCAGAACCGCCCCCTTGTAGATGCTCCAGATCCCCTGTTCTTTAAACAGACTCACCGCGCAGTCAAGCGGGCCAGAGTACTTGGCCTTACTGCTGCTGGCCTGAACCTGGAGACACAAATTAACCCTTTTATTTACATTGACATTAAAATGTAATCAGGATGCAAGAGGATCTACTTCGTACTCTACCTAGACCTTGTGGTGTTGGGGGTTTGTTAACAAATGACTGTTGTGTTCTTGAACGTCATTTGAAGCTAATGCATGCTGAATGGTTGAGGACCAATGGGATGAGGCCAAGAGGGTCATGTGACTTAGGTTGGGGAACGTGAGGTTGTTCAATAAAATAGTTATCACGTCAGCTCACAGTTTGTTCCACGCGAGTCTTTATTGAAACATAAAGACACGACGTGGTGTCAGAAGTGCTGTGAGGCTCCGGCGGGATTTAACGCGAGGTCTACCGCTGCGGAGGGAGAAGAGGGACGCTCTGCGGATACGTGTATGGCGAGTGACGGAGAAGACGAGCAGAACAGAGCAGCAGTTAGCATGGCGGCTAGCGTGCCCAGTGCTACGTTTAGCATTCAGCCACCAGAGCCCTTTGATTTCTCCGGGACGCACGAGTGGACGAAATGGATCCGGAGATTCGAGAGATTCCGACAGGCAAGCAATCTATCCTCAAGCTCTGAGGAAAATCAAGTGAATACATTGATTTATTGCATGGAAGACGAAGAGGTCTTAAAGCTCAGCGATGCAGACCGGCATGAATACGCTAAATTTAGGGATGGCTTTCAGAACTTTTTCGTTGTCAAAAAGAATGTTGTGTATGAGCGCACACGGTTTAATATGCGCAAACAGGGAACTACTGAGACTGTTGATGCCTTCGTTACTGCTCTGCATGCATTAGCTGAACACTGCATGATGAGCTGATAAGAGACAGGATAGTAGTGGGGCTGGCTGACACAAGACTTTCAGAACGCATGCAATTGGAGAAGAATTTAGACCTGGAAAAAGCCATAAACATGGCAAGACAATCAGAGGAGATTAAAAAGCAACAAAACACACTGAGGAATGAAACTAGTGCTGTAATGCAGATGGATGGCAGCTCTGTGGACAGAGTTTTTAAGAGCAGGCAGCAGAAGGAAAGGCCCATTGACAGCAAATACACAAACAGTGGAGCTAAGCCTTGCTTTAACAGCAGATATAAAAATCCACAGCGCTCCCAGTGCTACAACTGTGGAGGCTCTCCTCACCCCAAACATGAGTGCCCTGCCAACGATGCCAAGTGCCACTCCTGTGGAAGAAAGGGCCACTTTCAGCGTGTTTGTCGTACAGACAAGACTGTTCAAAGTATTGAGGATGTAGAGGAGAAAAGCTACTTCCTGAGCTCTGTGTCTTCTGATAATGCTGCATGGACTGCCAATATAAAAGTTATGGACAAAACCATCTCATTCAAACTTGACACTGGAGCAGATGTAACTGCGGTGTCACAGACTAGTTTTAACAGCATGTTTTCTGGTGCACTGAAGCCTGTTGGACGTGTCGGGTTTCACCAGACTGCAGCTCAAGTATGGAGCTAAAGAGACCATGGATAAGGTGTATGTGGTCAAGAACTTAAGCACGCCTTTGCTTGGGTTGCCCGCCATTATATCCCTTGGCTTAATCAAGCGGGTCGACAGTATGACCATGGACACTCTCAAGGCAGACTACCCCAAACTGTGTAGTGGGCTGGGCAATATACAACGGCCCTACCACATAAAGCTTAAACCAGACGCTGTTCCGTTCTCACTGAAAACCCCCAGGAGAATTCCCCTGCCGCTGATGGGGAAAGTTAAAGAAGAGCTCCTACGCATGGAAAAGTTGGGTGTCATCAGTCGCGTAGAGGGGCCAACAGAGTGGTGTGCTGGCATAGTGGTCGTACCCAAGAAGAACAGTCCAAAACTGCGTCTATGTGTGGACTATACTGGCCTGAATCAGTATGTGTGCCGTGAAAAGTACATTCTGCCATTTGTGGAGCAGAGTCTTGGGATGCTTGCTGGGGCCAAAGTGTTCAGCAAATTGGACGCCAACATAGGGTTCTGGCAGGTTCCCCTAACTAAAGAATCCTCCAAGTACACCACATTCATAACACCCTTTGGGCGGTTCCACTTCAACCGTCTTCCCTTCGGCATCAACTCAGCACCTGAGCACTTCCAGTGCACAATGGCCGAAGTCATAGAGGGGCTATCAGGTGTGGTTTGCCACATCGATGACCTGCTGGTGTGGGGTCAGGACCAAGAGGAGCATGACGCTCGTCTCCTCGCCGTGCTTCAGAAAGTGGAAGAGGCAGGCATCACTTTAAATCTGGAAAAGTGTGAACTCTCCAAAAGCAAGGTGGCCTTTTTGGAGCGCATCATCGCAGCCTCAGAAATCAGCCCTGACCCAAGCAAGACTGAGGCCATCACAGAGATGAAGGAGCCGACAAATGTGGGCGAGTTAAGGAGTTTTCTTGGCATGGTCAACCAAATGGGGAAATTCATTCCCCAGCTGGCAGAAAAGGATAAAGCGCTCCGTGACCTTCTCTCAAAAAAGAACTGCTGGCTGTGGGGCGTGGACCAGGATACAGCATTCAAAGAGCTAAAGGAAGCTTTGTCCTCTCCTCCAGTGCTGGCCATGTACGATCCGAACAGAGAGACTAAAGTATCAGCCGATGCCTCATCTTATGGCCTGGGAGGGGTTCTTCTTCAGAAATGGGAGGAGGACTGGCGGCCTGTGATTTATGCGTCAAGGTCACTCTCTCCAACTGAACAACGCTACGCGCAAGTTGAAAAGGAGGATCTGGGCCTCACATGGGCATGCGAGTGGTTCCGAGATTTCCTATTAGGGAAACATTTTTGTCTGGAGACTGACCATAAACACCTTCTTTCTCTACTTGGAGAGCAAGCACTGGATCTTTTGCCACCAAGAATCCAGCGCTTCAGAATGCGGCTAATGCGCTACTCGTATTCAATAGTGCATGTGCCAGGAAAGTTACTCTGGACGGCAGACACACTGTCGCGCTCGCCAGTGAGAGTGCACTCGACTCTGGAGGAACAAGAGTTGATGGAGAGCACTAACATATATGTGGACTGTATTATGGAAAATCTACCGGTCAGTCCGTCATATGCGGAAAACCTGAAAGAGCAGCTGAAGGCCGACAGCGTATGTTCGCGTGTCATGAAGCTGTGCACAGAGGGATGGCCAGCACATGCAAAACAGGAACCGCTGCTGAAAAACTATTGGACTGAGAGAGCCACACTCACAGTGCAGGATGGTTTATTGCTGAAAGACACACGGCTTGTTATACCTGCAGCAATGCGCAACGACGTGCTAGCCAAACTTCACGAAGGACATCAAGGTATTGTGAAATGCAAAGCACGTGCTCGCCAGTCTGTGTGGTGGCCAGGAATCAGCTAACAAGTGAATGAAATGGTACTGAATTGCAGAACGTGTCTACATGAGCGTCTCAACCCCAATGAGCCACTCATTCCATCGGACTTTCCAGACCGACCATGGCAGAAGTTGGGAGCAGACCTCTTTCAACTGGGAAGTAGAATGTACCTACTTGTTGTTGACTATTTCTCCAGGTATGTTGAGATTGCACTCTTATATCACACCAGGTCTGCTGATGTTATCACACATTTAAAATCGATCTTCGCTCGCCATGGCATCCCAGAGGTCATGATGTCAGATAACGGGCCTCAGTTCTCTGGACAAGTTTTTGCTTCCTTTGCGGCCGGATATGGTTTCAAACACGTTACCAGTAGCCCTCGGTTTCCATAAAGTAATGGCGAAGCTGAACGTGCTGTCCAAATGGTGAAAAGTCTTCTGAAGAAGGCAGCTGATCCCTACCTGGCTCTACTCACTTATAGAGCCACTCATCTTCAGAATTGTTACAGCCCGGCTCAGCTCCTCATGGGCCGGCGTCTACGCACCACGGTGCCATCGCTTTCCACTCAGCTGGATCCTACTCTGCCTGACAGCTGCACGCTGGTTCGGCAGGAAAGGGGGAAGAGGATGCGTGATGCTGAAAATTACAATAGGGTCACCGTACAAAGACTCTCAGGGATCTGACGCCAGGAGAACATGTATGGGTCACTGACGTAAAATCACCTGGGACTGTGATCAAGAACCACTCCGCACCAAGATCTTACCTCGTGGACTTACCCCAGGGTGTGGTGAGACGCAACCGCATACACCTGATTCCTGAACACAGGACAGGTCTGCACCACAGCAACAGGTGACAGGGCCAGTTCCTGAGCTCCCATGTCGCCTGCGGTGGCATCTCCAGCCTCCCCTACGGAGACTAACACTCTCAGAACTAGATCTGGGAGAGCTGTAGTTAAGCCAATTAGGCTTAACCTATGAAGTACAGTCCTGTGTTATGATGGTTCATGTAAGAGATGTTGCAGGATAGGGAGTTTAGTTTCATAGCAACAAGTTAGGGATTCAGAAACTTTTGGTTGCATAATTGATGTGTTTGTTTCAGGGTATATATGGGTATTACTAAACTGTCTAACCTTGTTAATCCTTGCAGGGTTTGTATGTTTTCTAATGTGTGTTCTGTGTTCTCGTAAAAGGGAAGATGTGGTGTTGGGGTTTTGTTAACAAATGACAGTTGTGTTCTTGAACGTCACTTGAAGCTGATGCATGCTGAATGGTTGAGGACCAATGGGATGAGGCCAAGAGGGTCATGTGACTTAGGTTGGGGAATGTGAGGTTGTTCAATAAAATAGTTATCACGTCAGCTCACAGTTTGTTCCACGTGAGTCTTTATTGAAACATAAAGACACGACAGACCTCAGAGGGAAGTGTTTACGACCTGCCCGCTAACTAAGCCCCACAGGCTAAACCTTCCTGTTAACCAAACCTTACCTGCAGCAAACATTTGATTCTCTCTGCGGGAGCCACGGTTACCGTAGTGAAAACCCCCGCCAGACATCCAGACAGGTATATCTGACTGTACCTGAGAGAAGGAGAAAGATCAGTGTCGTTGGCCTCTCACGCCGTCCTGATTAAACAATGACGGTTGACTTCGGTTAATCATCATGCCGTTCTGCAGTAAGGCTTTGCTTTGTGCTTAATACAAAGGTCAGCATTCTGAAGACATGACTGCTGCTCCCTCTCCCTCACATTAAACACACTCAGTTCATTGGTAGGTTCACGCTGCTAACTGTGTGTGTGTGTGTGTGGTAAACATCCTTTCTGGTAATCACGCCGCTGCAGTATCTGATCTGATTTCTCTCAGCATAAACTCCTGACTTAAAATATAAATGTGTAACTTGAACACATTTTTTATTTGTCTCTAAGAATAAATACAAGAAGGAATTGCATTCATTTCGCATCAGCGTTGCCGTGAAGTCGCCCCCCCCCCCCCGATGCTGGATGTCGAAGTCATATCCCTGGAGGACCTCCAGCCAGCGGGCCACCTGGTCTTCAGGATTCTTAAAGTTTAGAAGCCAGGTGAGCGATGCGTGGTCAGTACGGAGCAGGAAGTGGCTCCCAAGCAGATACGGCCAGAACTGCCGCAGGGCCAGGACCACTGCCAGTAGTTCCCGATGGGTGATGCAGTAGTTCTTCTCTGCTCTGCTCAGCGCTCGACTGAAGTAGGCCACCACATGCTCTCCTTCTTCCCCCTGCTGGGAGAGGACAGCCCCGACGCCGACGTTGCTAGCGTCTGTGTCGACAATAAAGGGCAGCTGAGCATTGGGGTACGCCAACACTGGGGTTTCAGTGAGAGTTCTCTTGAGTTGGGCAAAGGCGGCTGCGCATTTGTCGTCCCAGTTGAACGGTGGCCCTTGTTGGTGAGGCGGTGCAGTAGGTCGGCAATGGTGGCAAAGCCCTGGACGAACCGCAGGTAATTCGAAGCCAGTCCCAGGAAGCTCCGCAGCTCATTGACATTGGCTGGGGTTGGCCATTCTTGAACTGCAGCCGTACCCGTACCCAATATCTTATGAAGATTTAGTTAGACACATTTTCATAAAATAAGAATTTTTTTCCTATACCAATTTTGCTTGTCAAGAAAATTTTTCTATTTTGGTAAAAAATAAGAACATATATCTGGAAACAAGTTTTTCTTTCTTTCTTAGAAATCCTTTTTTGCAGTGTAAGCATTATCAGGTAGATATTGATTGTTACATTCCAGTTTAAAATCACAGTAATTTCCTTCTTTACTTTTTCCCAAAAAGGCTTGATAAAAGGACATTCCCAGAATATATGGGAAAAATCACTCAGCTGCCCACAGTTTCGCCAACATAAGGCGCTTGTACTTGTATTGTAACTGGCTACAACGATTGGGGTTTTAAAAAATCTCATTCTTAACTTCAGCTAAACTCTTTCCAATTTGGGCTGCTGAGACACCTGTGCCAACCCCCCCATGAACCTTCCCAATCGGAGTCTTCAATAACTGTGTTGAGTTTTAATCCCCATTTGTTTTTCAAATCTAGTGTGTCGTCTTCCTGTTCTGCTTGAATAATTTTTATTAACACCTTTTTGCTCTCCACTACGTCTATCCAATATTGTTCAAAGTGTTCTGGTTGTTGTCTAACTCTTCCAAATTCGGCATGTTTCTCTAAATAGTGACGTAGTTGGAAGAATCAGAACAGATCTCCATTAGGCAACAAGTTCTTTAGTAAATATTTTATAGAACTCTCCACTAAGACCATCCGGACCAGGACTTATTATTTTTCAATGATTTGATGATTTCCGCTATTTTCTTCTCTGCAGTAGGTTTTGTAAGATGTTCTACTTCCAATGCTGTAAGTTTTGGCAAATTTATTAAGCTAAAAATACTTTCTATGTTGTTCTTGCCCTGTGATGTGTCTGGTGTATAAAGCTTTCCATAAAAATCTTTAAATGCACCTGTCAGCTCTATGCACTTACCCCTCAGCACCGATTTAGCGGCATCCCACAAAAGAGAGGGAGTCACAGACCCGTTATCGCTAAACAGAAAGTATTCCTCTATAGTTTTCTTCAGTTGTTTCTGAATGCTTGCATCACTCAGCATTGAGACATTCAGTCTCCAATGTTTAAAGTGCCTGTCTTTACGTAATTTTAGCAACATCCTGACCATGGTCTGACAGAGTTATGGGTTCTATTATGATGTCTGAGACTCTATGGAGGTCTTGTTTTGATATACAGATCATATCAAGATTCAAGATACTTTATTGTCATTATACGAACATAATAGAATCGTGAGAAGGCCCACGGCTTAAGGCACACATCATAACATAAACAAATCAATAACTAAATTCTCTCTATTTAAAGGAACAATATATATATATATATACACATACACACACACACACAAAGAGAGTGTGAATCACAGGCAAATATATATATATATATATACACAAAGATTATATATACTCAATCCTTGCGTAAGTAAGTCCCATGTACATTAGATAGGAAGGTAAAATCTTTTGCATTTGGTTGAGACTTGGAGAGCATTAAAGCCAATCTTAATTCACCCAGTATATACGTTACTGCCTTGCTTTTTTGGTTGGAGAAGAGGTGCGATAAACAGCTTCCTGCGCAGGGACATCCCGATTATGCAGATAAACGCTCCCTAGCTTTTTCAGTGCCTCTTGTGCATTCAGATTTCCTTTGGACGCTTCTTTTTGCACACAAGAGCAAACACATCACCCTCTCTGACTTGGATATGTACGAAACAATATAAACTATACAGGCCCACGCCTGAACCACAAACCATATTCGCATACCAAGCATCCAACAATTTTGCACTGTAATTATTAATCCAGATTTCTTTAATTGCCCTTTTTAGCACTACGTATTGCGGCGTATATAAATGAATTCAAACGCCACGGTGGGCTGAGTCGTAGGGGTTAAAACATTGACGACTCGCACGCAGTACTTGCACAGGTCTTGATGCATTTATTCTGCTCCAGCTCGCATAGAAAGCAGATTGACGACTTACGTTGGCTGTCGTATCGGTTGACGGTAAATACCTCGTTGAGCCAGTGCAATCCGTCGTTGTTCCCTTGTTGCGTATATCCTGCGTTTAATGCGGTCAACAAAAAAGGTTTCTCCCCACGTTTACCCCACCACCATGACAAGGCCACACACTAACACCACACAGGTGCGCACACACAAATAAAACCTCCACACCGGCTGTGCCACGCCCCAATCACCGTGGCGTGGATGCGCACACGCCCAGCGCGCACACCCCCCCCAGCGCACTCACATTGGCTCTTACACTACGTGTGTGACCACTTAACGCCTTGTAGGCATTAAAGCGACATGTCTTGTTGCCTTTTTTGCACATTTGTAGTGACGTTTGGAATGCTGCCGCACCGAAGTAACTTTCGCTAGCAAATTTGGGTCTGAGGGTAATTCGCAGGAAACGTATTTATCAACAAATTCAACTACTGCTTCGTGTTTATTTACACCAATCTTCGGAGCGTCTTTTATCCAAAAGAGGGTGTGTACATGTGACAAACCACGCTGCTGAAAATTCTACACGTAAAAAAAGATCAATAATTTCGCCAATTGGATGGGCAGATTGCCGCATGTCAAACAATCACGCCGGAGTTACGGGGTTATGACGTAAAAGATCACACTTCTCTGCCCAATTTATATCTTCAACTCTCGTCGTACTACCTTCTATTTTTAATAACGCTTTGAGGAGATTTTGCCAACGGAGATCTGCCGAACTAAACGAACAAAATCACGTTGGCCAAACTCCTCCACAGTCTGGTCCGACCATCTGGTGAGCCTTGAGCCCATTGCAAGTGGCCATGATGACCACTACATCGGGCACTGTGAACCACAAAAGGGTCAGAGGTTAAATGTGTTGAAAAACATGATAAAGTGAAATATGTTGCTAGCACGGTGGCTGCTACTGTACCCACCTCGGTCCAGCTCGGTCCCTGCCAGCTCCGTCCGGAAGTCGCGAGCACGTCCTCCAGGCGTCGCACTGATCCCGAAGAAAAAGCGGCTCTCCGGCATCGGCAGGTACCCATCCACGACAGCACGCAGGTGAGAGTTCCCGACGAGCAGAGGGAACTAGGAAAAAGAAACAACCATCGGTGTTTAGTGTCTTTCATAGCCTCGAGAACAATACATTTTATTTAGGACATTTAAGAACGTGCCTGCTTGTTTGGAGACTCCACAAGGATGATCAGTTGGTGCTGCTGTCCGGACTTCCCAGTTGGCCAAGTCTGAGCCCGGTGCTGAGTGCCAGTGCCTTGGCCTGCAGACACAAAACATTCACTGTACAGTGGTACCTCTACTTACGAATTTAATCCGTTCTGGGAGTAGCTTCGTAACATGAAAACTTCATAAGTAGAGACGCATTTTGAATGTAAATGCACTAATCCGTTCCAAGCCCCGCAAAAGTATTGTAACGGTTCATGTTTTAGGAGTGTTCATTATTCCTACGCTGCAGAGAGTCCGCAAAGGCATCCAGGGAGAAGGGGCGGTGTGTGTGTGTGGGTGCCGCGAGGAGGAGAACGGGAGAGTTACCCGTCGTGTGCTTATTCCAGCGTCCGACGGACGCTACATTATGATATTTTTTTAAAATATTAATCTACCTGTTAGCTGTTACTTTTTGTCCTCTTTGTTTACTGGTCCTTTGCGGTGTTTTCTGCCTCGCGTTTCTTGAAAAACTGATCCAATGACGTCTGCTTTTGCCGGCTTTTGACAATCCGTCGGAAATGTGCGAGGCAGATGTCATCATAATGAGCAATAGCCCGACTTGTCAACACTTTTTCCGGGTGACACGAGGGGGACACGAATAGCATGCTGGGATACACGCATACGCAACGGGTTGCCAGGCAGATTTTAGGCGATAGCCAATGGCAGAGCAGCTACGAGCAGCTATTTTTGACTTCGTATCCTGAAACGCCTTCGTAACGAGAGGCAATATTTTCCCATTCAGATACTTCGTAACCTGAAACTTTCGGATGTAGAGACATTCGTAAGCTGAGGTACTACTGTATTAACAAACAAACAGAATTCATCTTACAAAAATAGGTCACAAAAATATACTGAGATTAATTTAGAGCAGTGCTTCTCAATTATTTTCTGTCGCGCCCCCCCTAGGAGGAAAAAAACATTTTGCGCCCCCCCCCCCCCGAAAAAAAAAAAACACTATTGTATCATGCACCTCTTTGGCCTCCTTCAAAAAGGCCCTAAAAATACACCTTTTAGGGGGACAGAAACGGAGATAGTCATCACGACTCTCTCCGGATCAAACCCCCCCTCCTTTTTTTTGTCCACCTATGTTGCACGTATTAATTGCTTTAGTAATTTATTGTAATTTATGTAAGTTATTTATTGTCATTTTGCATCAGTGGTGTAATTTATTTTAGATTAATTGTTAGTTTGCACTGGCGGTGTAATAACATTTTATTTTTGTTTTTCTAATGTTACGTTGCATCAATTGCGTAATTTAATATTGGTTTTATTTTTATTTGTATTGTTATTTGTGGATGATTTATGTACGAAGGACTTTCAACGGAAACAAGCCCGCAAGGGCTTTTTTGAAATGCTCCTCTTAGACAGGATGTTTGACGTTATTTGTACTGTAATACATGCTACTGTGTGACTGTACTTGTACTCTAACATTCTATCTAATAAATATATTCATCATCATCATCATTATTAACATACAAAGAAATTTAAAAAAGAAAGAAATACAGATCAACTTACAACAAATAACAACTTTATTACCATTTTTTTTAGTCTGCAACCGAATATAAGGAAGTCCTTTCTTCTTCTCCCACCGTAGATTGTTTACGACCGCTCTTCTTCTGCTAATCCTCCCTGCGCGCACTCTGACAATCAGGGCGCCACTGCCAACTACTGGAGTGGATGTGCAATTACACTTTACTCTCGTAAGGCAAAAAAATATTTTCTCCACGGTCACAGACGCCCCCCATGACATCGCACCGCGCCCCCCTAGGGGGGCGCGCCACACCATTTGAGAACCACTGATTTGGAGTAACCACTTTTCACTTTTTAGGGGCTTTTTTAATTATCAGGCAAACAAACCACAGGACATCTTCAAAGTACAATATCACACTTGCATAATATTAATCACATTTTCATCCACAAATAAAAAAAAAATACATTTTTAAATGTCATTGAGCTCACAGTGTCAACACTAACTTGCTCATTAAAACATTCCCCAATTTCCACAACTTTCTTAGTTCTGCAGCATCAAACTTTGCCTTATCTCTAAGAATATAATCATTAACAGTTGAAAGTCCTGCTTTTACAACTGATTCTGGGGATAAATAAAATTTCTTGAATACTAGTAAATTTCTACCCTTCCATATCCCTTCTTTGATACAATTAATGACAGCCCACCATCTTTCACATTTTTCACAATCGCCTGGGTCAAAGTCACCATATAAAATATCTTTTTCATTTGGTTCTCTATAGAGCTCTGATAACCACAGCTTTAGGATTGCCCACACTTTCCGGGCAAAGGAGCAGTACCAAAACATGTGGCTCACATTCTCATCATTAAAACAGTTCAACCTTGGACATTTGGCAGACCTAGAGCATCGTCTTTTCTTAAGAAAGGCTCGGGTTGGCATACGATCATGCACCGCTTTCCAAGCCAGATCCTTATGTGTGTTCAAAAGAAAGGGGGAGTTTACATTTTTCCACACTTGAATACATTTTGTTGTTGTTAAAGTTTGCACAGGTGTTAAGCGTAATGTCCGGGCTGACAAACTCTCTTCAATAACTTCTCTTTTTGCAAATTCTTTTGAACACTTTCCAAGATTGGCTTGTTTTAGAATAGTAATAGCCTTATCATATAGTGCCGGCCTTGTTTCAGCATGTGGAGTGCTAAGAGGGAGTCTTCCACCCACTCTGGACAAAATGTTTTGACCAACCCAAAATTTTGCAAAGTACGTCCAGAGACTGGTGTTCTCATCACTTAAGACCGCATTTAATATTGGCGTTAAAAACAAGGCTTCCAATTTCACGCCAAGTTCTGGAACTGCTTTTCCACCTTTATCCAAGGGCTTGTACATAATATCTCTTTTAACATGCTCTTGGTGAGAACTCCATATAAATTGAAACATAGTCCTTGTCAAGGCTGTGAGGAAGGACCTAGGAACTGGCAAGTTTGCTGCCAGAAAAGTCAGGGAGGCCAGAATCTCTGACTTAACAACAAGAACCTTTCCCGTAAAGCTAAGGTCCCTGTCTTCCCACTGTAAGAGTTTCCCTTTTATAGCTGGAAGTCTATTTTCCCAATTTAGGTTTTCCATATCCTTTCCTATCTGTATTCCCAAGACTTTCAATCGTTCTCTCTTTATGACAAGTCCTAATGCGAATTTTTCTTCATGCCAATTGAGATAGAGCATCTCACTCTTAGACCTATTCAGTTTTGCCCCGGCTGCCAGAGCAAAACGGTCACACCACTGAATGGTATTAAACACTGACCTGTTTTCTGTACATAATAATGTGATATCATCCATATATAAAGTCAGTTTTGCTTCTTTTCCACTACTGCCTGGAACAAGGAGGCCACGGATAGACGTGTCCTTCCTAATTGCACAGGCCAGTGGTTCGATGGCTAAGACGAATAACATGGCAGATAAAAGACATCCTTGTCTAACTCCTGATTGAACATTAAATGGTTCAGTAATATGACCATTTACACTTATTCTGCTAGTGCAATCAGAGTATAACAAATCTACCCAGGCTCGTATTCGCGGGCCAAATCCAAAGCAAACCAAAACTTCCTTTAAATAAGTGTGGTTTATTTTATCAAAGGCTTTCTCGAAATCAAGGGCTGCAATGCATAATGGTGTTCTTCTGTCCATAGCGTAAAGGTAGCAGTCTCTAACTAGGGCCAAGCTATCACTCATAGCCCTTCCTGGTACTGAGCAAGTTTGTTCTTTGCCCACTATTTTATCTGCAACTTTCTGGATGCGGAGAAATAATGCCTTTGCCAGAATCTTACGGTCCACCCCGAGCAGAGTAAGTGGGCGCCAATTCTTGACCTCTTTTTTGTCTCCCTTTTTATACAAAAGCGAGATTATGCCATCCCTCAGTGAAGGCGGTAGACTTCCTTGTAATAAACTCTCATTATACATTGACAGCAAGGGGGCCTTCAATTCTTCCCAGAAGGTGATATAAAATTCTTTGGGCAGACCATCTGCCCCTGGGGCCTTGCTGTTCTGCATACTCTCCAGCGCCATTGTCAGCTCATTTATAGATAGATCACGATCGAGTTGTACCTTATAGTCGATCACATTCTTATCTATGTTAGAGAGGAGATTTGCCACAGATTCTTCATCCACCTCTTCCCCTGTATATAGGTCTTGGTAGAAGGTATGTACACAGCTCAGCATATCCTTTATGTAATGTATTTGGTCCATACCTGGATGCCGTAGTTACGTGATGACGTAGGCACGTTAGTTTGTTGTGTGCGCCAAATGTAGCCTGTAGCTCTGTGACCGGCTACGCCTGATTAAAGAAAGGTTTTGTTCCTGAATCCGTCTCCTCCTTCCGACCATCCGTAGAGGTTAAAGACTTAACAAAACTGGCGACGAGGACGTCTGAGCCTACGGCGATGCTGTGGCGGATTTATTTTTATTTTTTCTCTCTACGGATCGCGGAGCTCCAGGTGATAGATGGGGCCGCGGGGACGGCGCTGCGGTTCACGGAGGGGACTTTTGCTGTAAAGGAAAAGGCGGTGGAAAAGTAAAGGCAACACAGAGGTAAAGGCAATCTTTTACTACAGACTGTGGAAGCTGAAAGAATACGGCATTTGAAAGAAGTGGCAAGCTGATTAACCAGGCGCAGAATGGCGGGAGTTATCGGCTCGGTCGGGCCCTTTGATGAGAATGTGGAGCAGTGGAGCTCGTATACAGAACGCTTTGGGTATTTTGTCCAAGCTAACGGGATCGAAGACGAAAGGAAAGTGCCTACGTTTTTGAGTGTGATAGGCCCACAAACATTCAATTTGCTCCGTAATTTAGTTCATCCAGCAACACCAGGCAGTAAAACGTATAAAGAGATTGTGGACACTCTTGCAAGCCATTTCTCACCCAAGCCCCTTGTCATAGCCGAGAGATTCAGATTCCACAAGCGGAATCAAGAAGGTGAATCTGTCACCATGTTCATAGCAGCTTTGAGGAAGTTAGCTGAGTACTGTGAGTTTGGAGATGTGTTTAATGACACGCTGAGAGACAGACAAGTATGTGGATTAAGAAATGAAGCAGCGCAGAAGAAGTTGCTAACAGAGAGTGATCTAACGCTGGAAAAGGCCATTAATATCAGTGTAACTATGGAAATGGCATCCAAAGAAGCTCAACAGCTGAATGCTACTGGCAGGGTGCATAACATTGCATACAACCAAAGCAATACACAAGGCACTTGTTTTCGCTGTGGCAAACAAGGTCATCTTGCATCGACCTGCTGGTGTAAAGAAATGGACTGCCGTAAATGTGGGATGAGAGGACATGTGGAACGAGCATGTCGAAACATGAAAACCTCGGAGAAAGACAAGAAACAGGATAAAAGAGACTATGATAAATTCAGAAAGAAAAGGCAAGTACATACAGTGAAATATGACAAGAGCTCTTCGTCAGAAGAAGACCTGACTGTGAATACAGTACGCATCATGAGTGTGGATGGAAACTCCGAGGGGCACCCAGTCAAAATGCAGATAGACACAGGGTCCAAAGCATCACTAGTGTCTTTTCAAATATATAAGAAATACTTGAGACATCTCCCCTTACGACCATCTGACACGGTTTTCAAGGCATACACAGGACACAAAGTGCACATAAAAGGGATGACTCACATATCTGTCCAGTGCAACAGTCAAAAGGCTAAACTGCCGGTGTATGTCACCAGGGGAAACTTTGCACCCATCATGGGACGTGTTTGGTTGAAAACACTACGTCTTGACTGGCAAGACGTTCGGCGGCTGTCTAATGGATCTTACCCACTCCAAGCCATCCTAGATAAAAATGAGGAGGTTTTCAGAGCGGAGTTGGGCAGCATGAAAGATATCACTGTTAAGCTACATATCAAACAGGGAAGCAAACCTGTATTCATGAAGGCCAGGAATGTGCCTTATGCCATACGTGAAAAAATAGAAGCAGACTTGGATGCTTTAGCTAAAAATGGAGTTATAGAACCAGTGACAACAAGTGAATGGGCAACTCCCATTGTGCCAGTACCCAAAAAGAATGGAGGAATATGCATATGTGGAGACTTCAAAGTGACTGTAAATCCCGTATTAAGTGCAGAGCAATACCCATTCCCGTTGATTGATGATCTGTTTGCAGGACTCAGTGTAGGACAGAAGTTCAGTAAAATCGACTTATATCAGGCGTACCTACAGATGCAGGTGGATGAAGAATCACGCGAGTTACTGACAATAAACACTCACAAGGGACTCTTCAGATATTGCAGATTACCTTTTGGCATCACTTCGGCTCCAGCACTTTTTCAGCGTGCCATGGATCAAATTCTCAGTGGATTAACCCTTGTGTGGTGTTCAGGTCTGTGGGACCCGTTTTCATTTTTCATTAAAAGAAAAAGGATACAATTAATTATTTTTTCGAACTGAGACTCACTGGCTTTGGCTTATTTTATGTGAAGAACATATATCAGAATACATATTTAATAACAACACACCATACACCCCCCCTACACATTTCTATTACATATAAGATGTTCGGGTCCACTGGACCCGGGGCTAATAGAAGTGTGGAAATTGATGTTCTGTGTACCACATACACACACACATGCAACTACACATGCACACACATGCACATGCACACACACACACCCACACGCACACACACACACACACACAGCAGGCCTAGACAGGAGGAGGACAGAGCGTAGGTACATCGAACATGAGAGGGTCAAATGTGCGAGAAAATGAGAGCAGAAACACAGGTGCAGAAACACAGGTGCAGAAACAGGTGCAGAAACACAGGTGCAGAATCTTTATTTTCTCACACTCCATCTGCTATAAATTGGAGGCGGGACACTATAATTATAGCTTTGCCAGTGTGGTTTCTTATCACAACTGAGCAAGATGGCCAAAAGGTACTATGCGCAGAGGGCCCTGGAACTGATTTTGGAAGAGAGAGAAGCTTTTGATGATGATGTGGAGGAAGAGGATTCAGAAGAAGAGGTTTCAGAATTTGAGGATCACATTTCTGAAAATTCAGAGTCTGACAGTGACTCTGGAGAAGATGATGAGATTGAGCATCAGCCAGTTCCAAAACAAAGACGAGCCACAGGACCAGGCCATCAACAGCCAGCCCCAGGACCAAGCAGTCAGCAGCCAGCCCCAGGCCCAGAACAAGCCAGTCAGCATGGAGCAAGTGAGGAAATATGGATGTCAAAAAATTCTGAAATTGAATGGTCTTCTTGCCCAAGAAAAGAGCCACCTCGCAAGGCTGCCAATGTGATAAGGATGCAACCAGGGCCAACACGGATGGCAGTTACTCACACACAGGACATCAAGTCTTCTTTTGAGCTTTTCATCCCAGATTCCATCCAGAAAATTATTCTTGACTGCACTAATTTAGAAGGAAGACGTGTTTTTGGAGAGAGGTGGAAGGAAATGGACCAAACCCAATTACATGCTTACTTCGGAGTTCTCATCCTTGCTGGAGTCTTCAGGTCCAAAGGGGAATCCGCAGAATCCCTGTGGGATGCAGAAACTGGCAGAGAAATTTTCCGTGCAACAATGTCTCTGGAAAACTTTCACATCATTTCCAGGATTATCCGCTTTGACAACCGAGATGACAGACCAGCTAGACGGCAGAGAGACAAACTAGCTGCCATCAGGACAGTGTGGGACAAGTGGGTGCGCCGCCTCCCCCTGCTGTACAACCCTGGGCCAAATGTCACCATTGATGAACAGCTGATGCCATTTAGGGGCCGCTGCCCCTTTCGGCAGTATATACCATCTAAACCTGCAAAGTATGGTATAAAGATCTGGGCTGCCTGTGATGCCACTTCCTCCTATGCATGGAACTTACAAGTCTACACAGGGAAACCTGATGGAGGAGCCCCTGAGAAAAACCAAGGAATGAGAGTTGTCCTCGACATGTCTCAGGGACTCAGCGGACACAACGTCACATGCGACAATTGTTTTTACCTCACACAAACTGGGACAGGAGCTCCTGAGGAGGAAGCTGACCATGGTGGGAACAATAAGGAAAAACAGGTCAGAGCTCCCACCTCAACTGCTGATTTCAAAGAACAGGTCTGTCAAGTCTTCCAAGTTTGTATACACGGCTGACACATCCCTGGTATCCTATGTGCCAAAGAAAGGCAAGAATGTGGTACTCATGAGTACACTGCACGGGGATGGAAGAATCTGTGAGCAGGAACATCACAAACCAGAGATCATCATGGATTATAATGCCACAAAAGGAGGGGTAGATAACATGGACAAGCTGGTGACGGCCTACAGCTGCAAACGGAGGACTCTACGCTGGCCACTGGTGATATTCTTTGACATGTTGGACATCTCAGCATACAATGCCTTTGTCATTTGGATGGCACTAAACCCAGAGTGGAAACGAGTGAAGCTCCAGAAAAGGCGGCTCTTTCTTGAGGATCTGGGAAAGGCATTGGTGAGACCACAAATCGAGAGGAGAAAACATATCCCCAGAACCCCAGCCTCTGCAGCCATGGTGAGGAGGATTCAGGAGGAGAATACTGGTGCCCTGTCCACCCAAACTACAGAACCACAATCTGCAGAGCCTGAAGTAAGTGTGTGATGCTGCTGCAGTGCATGTCTGGCACTCATGTCTTGTGAGAGAGAGAGAGAGGTGTTAGTAAAATGTCTGATCTTTTCATTATTCTAGGTTGTGAACACCAGCAACAACAAGAAGCGATGTGAAGTGTGCGGACCCAAGATGGACAGGAAAACACAATATACATGCATCAAGTGCAAAAAGTATATCTGCCACACACACACAGTAAAGCTCTGCCCCTCATGTGTTGTATAGGCTAGCGGCTAAAGGCCATGTGTTCTATGGGGCTGATGTGTTGTCTCGACCGATATGTTTACTCTGTGTTCATGTGTTCAGTTTGTGTTGTGCACCTGAATGGGTTAATTTTCAAGTTCAAAGAAATAAAAGTCAGTAGTTCTGAAAAACGTTGCTTCGCTTGTAAATTTGTTTCCACTCATATCTTTATTTTAATGGATTCTCTATATTATGTTTCCATAATAAGTTATAAATGTGACCTAGCAAAGGTAAAGGACAAATATTAACCATATATATTGTTTATACTGCTTGTAATTGGGATAAGGTTAACATCTATTCAGTATTTTAACATAAAAATGTTTGATTGTGAGGCATTAAAAGCCACAAAATGCAACGGGTCCATCAGACCCACGAACACTGGCTGAGTAACAACAATATGAACACCACACAAGGGTTAAATGGCGTACAATGCTATCTTGATGATATTCTTTGTACAGGAGCAAACGATGAAGAGCATCTTCGCAACCTGGATGCTACTCTGCAAAGGCTGAGAGAGTATGGACTCAGAGTTCATAAGGAAAAATGTGAATTCCTGAAACCATCGGTGGAGTATCTTGGACATGTCATTGATGCAAAAGGACTGCACACATCACCTTCTAAGATCACAACCATCATGGACGCACCCCCACCAGAAAATGTGAGTCAGCTGAGATCTTTTCTAGGGCTGTTAAACTACTATGGCAGGTTCATTCCAAACCTAGCATCACTGCTACAGCCACTACACGAGCTGTTATGTAAAGACAAAGAATGGAAATGGTCTAGTGACTGTCAGGATGCATTTCAGAGTGCTAAAGATGCGTTGACCACATCCAAGGTTCTAACTCATTTCAGCCCCTCACTGCCAATCCAACTGGCCTGCGACGCTTCACCCTAT
Organism: Brachionichthys hirsutus; assembly: GCF_040956055.1. Classification (NCBI taxonomy): domain Eukaryota; kingdom Metazoa; phylum Chordata; class Actinopteri; order Lophiiformes; family Brachionichthyidae; genus Brachionichthys; species Brachionichthys hirsutus. The sequence goes on from NC_090910.1 coordinate 1,978,808, forward strand.
GGTGTAGGTGCTGTCATTTCACATGTGTTTCCTAATGGTGAGGAAAGACCGATTGCATTTGCCTCAAGGACACTGAACAAGGCAGAGTCTAACTACGCTCAGCTGGAACGGGAGGCGCTGAGCATTGTTTTTGGGGTTAGGAAATTCCACCAATATTTGTTTGGAAGGAAGTTTACACTTCTTACAGATCATCGACCTCTGACAACTATCCTTGGGCCACATACAGGTGTACCGTCTCTAGCAGCTTCACATCTACAGAGGTGGGCCTTGTTGTTGTCAGCTCACTCGTATGACATCAAGTACCGCAAATCAGACACTCCCTGTAATGCAGATGGACTTTCACGGTTGCCACTCCCTGTCACGAAACATGAACCACGCACAGAGGAGATATTTTACTTTAAGGACGTGGAAAAGGTGCCAGTAACCGCTTCACGAGTAAAAAAGGCGACGCGAAATGACCCAGAACTGTCGAGGGTTATGGATTTGGTGCTCAGAGGACAATCGATGGGTGATGGCTCTACATTTAAACTGTTCCTTGATAGGAGGTGGGAGCTTTCTGTCCAGTCTGGGTGTTTGCTATGGGGAAGGCGGGTCATCATTCCACAGTCGCTGCACACTAAAATGTTGGAGCAGCTCCATGCAGGGCACAGTGGAATAGTCAAAATGAAAGAAGCTGTGGCCGGGGCTAGACAAACAAATTGAGAACCTTGCCAAAAGTTGTTCATCTTGTCACAAGACGCGTAACAATCCTCCTGCAGCCCCACTTCATCCATGGGACTTTCCTCAGGACCCTTGGTATCGCATACACATTGATTTCGCGGGACCTTTTGAAGACAGGATGTTTCTGGTCGCTGTCGATGCACACAGTAAGTGGCCAGAGGTGGCTATTATGAAATCCACCACTCCGGAAAAGACTGTTGAGGAACTTGGAGAGATGTTCAGTAGATTTGGTGCTCCTGTCCAATTAGTCTCTGACAATGGCCCTCAGCTGGTGTCAAAAGAAATGTCAGATTTCCTGCAAGCCAACGGAGTGCAACATATCAAGTCAGCTCCATACCACCCTGCAACCAATGGATTAGCTGAACGGTTTGTGCAAATGCTTAAACAGGCACTAAAGACATCACAAGGACAAGGCACGCTTCATCAAAGGCTACATGAGTTTCTTCTCAAATACCGAACCACCCCACATTCAACGACAAAGACATCTCCAGCAAACCTCATGTTCAACAGAGAACTGCGGACAAACTTGGACCTTCTCAAACCCCCTGCTGTGAGGGACATAGTTCAGGCGAGTCAAAAAAGACAAATAATGCACAGAGACATGCACGCAAAGGATCGAGTTTTTGCACCAGGAGTCTCAGTGCTCGCCAGGAACTATCAAGGCAAAGCCAAATGGATTCAGGGCACTGTTATTGCCCAAACTGGCCCGGTATCTTACACCATTCAGACAACTGGTGGAGTTTGGCGCCGCCATGTGGATCAACTGTTAAAAACACCCCGAACCAACCCTGAACTGTCAGGGACTCTGGACGTTGACAAACCTGCTGACACATATGTATCTGAACCATGTGATGTACCTTTACCAATATCAACTCCAGTGTGTCATGCTGTTCCTAGGTCAGATGAAACTGTAAGGGAAACTGTTTTGATACCAGAATCTAGTCCATCAATAGCACAAGTGGATGTATCTCTTGAACATCGCTACCCTACTCGTGAAAGACGACCACCTACACGTCTGAATTTGTAGAGCAGATCAAGACAAAAGTGTTTGCTCATAAACACAAACTGCAAAATAATAAGTGAGTTAAGAGATTGATGTATTTAATTTGTTAGTGTTACATGTTTATTGAGTTCCTTTGTTTGTTCCTACATCTAATGTAAGAAGGGAGGAGATGTAATGTATTTGGTCCATACCTGGATGCCGTAGTTACGTGATGACGTAGGCACGTTAGTTTGTTGTGTGCGCCAAATGTAGCCTGTAGCTCTGTGACCGGCTACGCCTCATTAAAGAAAGGTTTTGTTCCTGAATCCGTCTCCTCCTTCCGACCATCCGTAGAGGTTAAAGACTTAACACTTTATATCAGTTTGCATTCTACCATCTTTATCATTTAAAGCTTCAATTGTATTTCTAGGTCACGCTAATTTCCTAAAAAAATACCTAGAGCGTTTCTCATTAACCTCCATGTGATTAATCCTGCTGCGTGTTAATAAACCACGGCTGGCCTCTGAAGCTAGGTGTAGCATCTCTCTCTTTAGCTCTATTATAGCTTCCACAACATGAAAACCAAGTTGCGACATGGTATAAAGTCGCTTTTTGGCTGCCTTCCTCCCTTCATTGACGAAGAAGCTCTTGGTTCTCACTTTCACTTCATCCCACCATTCTCCAACTGAATCAAAGGCAAACTGCAGAGAGGACCACATGTGAAATTTGTCCCTGAATCTATTGATCACCCCCGGGTCTTGCAGCAAGGATACATTCAGCTTCCATAAGCCTTTACCCTTGTTCAATCTGCTCTTAAACCCCAGAGAACAGTCAATTTTTACATGATCGGAGAAGAATACCGGCATCACTGAGGCATCAGCAACCAGCAGCCTCTTTGATATGAATAAAAAGTCTAATCTTGAGTGAGTTTTCCCATTTGTCCAAGTGTACCCAGGTACATGGGGGTTTATTGTGCGAAAGGTGTCTACCAATTTAAAATCTTGCACCAGACTTTTTAAGGCTTCGGAACTGGAGTCCAACCTCACTGTTGTGTTAGTTAGTCTGTCCTTCTTGTCCAATGGGCAATTAAAGTCTCCGCCCAGGATGACCTCTCTACTACATATTAGGAGTGGCTGTATTGCTTTTATGATTTCCAGGCGAGCTTGAAGAATTACAGAACAATAGACATTAATTATCCTTAAAGGAACATTGTTCCATACAACATCCACACAAAGAAGCCTTCCGTCTATTATATTCTGCACCTTCTGGATAATAAAATCCTGCCCTCTAAATAATACAGCAACCCCAGATGCCCTGTTTTTGTTGTCTCCTGACCATGCCGACTGACCATAATGCCACCTATCTGCAAAAAGTTTGTAGTTGTCCCTATATGATAAATAACATTCCTCAAGGAGGACTCCTCCTCCTGTTGGTACATAAAAAAGTCAATGATTGTTAAAAATCATGCCTTATCTTGTGCCTGCTCAAAGAACATGCGACTGTTTGTCGAGGGTGAGGTCCATGGCATCAAATTTGGCGGACGTCTTGGATTCGTGGCACATGAACCTAGGCATTTCCCTGCATGCAGACGAATCGGGCCCGTGATAGTCCCTGGCCTGAAGCAAACAAAAACAAGCAATTTTAAGTGGGTGAGTTAGTCGAAGTCAATCAATGTCATTGTTCTGTTCTGGATTGTATCCTGCCTACTTTCACTTATGTGAGTGGCCACGGCGGTGCGGAGGCTGGTGAATGTCACCGTGCCACTAAGCCCCATCTCCGACCATGCAGGATCTGACGGACGCCTTCAGCTCCCTTACGACCTGCACCAGATCCCGCTGGCTGACGTGGGAGAATGGCGGCGGGGTCTCTTTAAAAAACACGAGGAACTGCCTCCCGTTTAGGGATGCGATCTAACCCCCGAAGCTGGTCCAGGTCCCTCAGGAACAACAACTTGCCCAAATCAGATTTTCCGTGTGCCATGTGGCCGATGAAATTGCGTATGCGGAAGATGCTGGACCGAGTGTTGTTCATCAGTTTGGGAGTTGGGTCGGGGCCCTCTGAAAGCATCTGGAAATCCTCCAGAAGCTTGTCTGTGAAAAGACACGACGTGACTAACGTATGTGGACGATGACAACAACTGACTAGCTGGCACAAGAGGCCAGGTTTTTAACAACACTTGTAATACAGCGTTGTGGTGGATCAATGTAATCACTGAGGATAGAGACGTAGTCTGGGAATGGTTTTGGCTCACTGAAAAGAACCCCAGAGGGTCCGGGGATGATCTGGTGGGGCCGGCACCAGAGGATCCTGGAGTGGATGCCGCACCATCGCGGTGCCCGTTAGGCTACCATGATGAGAGGAGGTTGTTGCGAGAGCCATGTCTGCGGAGCCAAATACAGAGCGCAGCCTCTTCGGCCGCATAAGCTCCCGGTCCTGCAGCTTGATGCACTTGAACTGCTTCCGATTGTGGAGCTGAGCAACATCGAGTTGTTTGTTCAACTCTACAATCTTTGCGCGAAGCTGCAGGCAAGACCGACGGGGCTGGCTGCCCTGCTCCTGCTCCTGGTGGGCCGCTTCGACTTGACATGCTGCAAAGTGAGTCATATTTATTTAATATGCATTTGCACACAACAAATCAAACAGTCAGACATATACAAAGGAAACTGTGCAGACTGTGCTGGTGAGATCAGAAACTACAACATTAGTAAATCTAAAACAATAAAATAAAACTTTAATAAATTAAACACAGTAGTAGATACAAAGTAATTATTAATATATGGTGGCGTGGGAGGGTGTAAAAATATGCATGTGTGACTGTGCTGCCTGTTTGTGATGCTGTGCTGTGTGTGTTCAATCACACTCACCTGTGCCCTCCTCCATGTCAAAAGAAGTGACCATGGGGATAGCAGGATTGGTCGCTCTGAGCTCACTCAGCCTTCTGAGCACCACCTTCCTCTTCACTCCATCCAGAAGATGCAGCTGCTCAACCTCAGAGAGCTCTCTGTGCCTCTCCAGGTGGATATCCAGGCGCGAAGACTCCAAACAGCAGCCTTCTATCGGACACGGATCCCATCGCACGTTTACAAATAAGCTGGCGAGCCGCACCGGGTGAATTCGTTCCAGGCGATTCATTATTTTGTTTTACTCTCAGGTGCTGATTCATTGCACACATCTCCTTTTTGCAAATCGGACATGGATTAAACATTGTGTCTGAGGGAAGGAAAAAGGGAAAGTGTGATTGCACAGCTAAAACGATTATATATTATATTATATAATAATAATAATAATGCATTTTATTTATATAGCACCTTTCTGGAAACTCAAAGACGCTTTACAGTGTACATAATATAAAAACAGTATAGAAATACAGAAAAAACAGACAATAAAAAAGTGAACACGGTTATAAAATCAATAAAATTCAAACATTATACACTTATTGCCAGTGTATGTCCATAAGTGGCATCATAAACAAAGATCTAGGACAGGTTACTATTGAAAGATGTAACTGCGCGCGACTGCGCACGCATTACGCATATGTAGAGGCTTGGAAATAGCAAGGTATGGGTTAAAATATTATTTGATAAGATTGATTAAAAACAGACAACCCTACAATTTTATTTTCTGTGAATAGCGTTACTTTCATGTATTAATTCATTTGGTTCCAATACAAGCTCTTCGGAGTTGCATGTAATTCCTATGCCGTCCAGTAGATGGCGCATAGCGCGCACTGGTAGAGAGTAGGCACCTGTAGAGGAAGAACTATATCCTGTTGTGTGAAGAAACGCGGCTAACTACAGTGTCTCTCTATTCTTTATCACAGGTTGGTAAACACTTAAAATTCACCATTTTAAAGTAGATCTTCGGAGTTCGAGGGTGTTTGAGATGATATTGTCGTGTTTGAGTAGAACTAAAACGGAGTTTGTTCAGGGTTTTTGGAGTAAAATGTGAATTGTGTTTCAAGTTAACCTGCTAAGCTAACGGTCGAGTGTATGGGATTTAGTAAATGTAAGAATGGTGTCTAGATTAAAAGAATATGTAATGGGTTTATTGTTAAAAATATAAAAGGTATGGTAATAATCTGTATTACTGTTGTTCGTAAAGGAATAACTATCCTGTTGTGTGAAGAAACGCAGCTAACTACAGTGTCTCTCTCTTCTTTATCACAAGCAGGCTGGTCGCATATGCCCTCTGAACCTCAGGAGCAACAATTAAAAACCAAATAAACCCTGATTTCTTTATAAAAGTGAACAACTACAAGCCACTTTTGAGGTAAGGAGCATTAGTTACCATTTAATGTATGATCTATAACCAACGTTCCCTCTAAGGTGCGCTCATGCGTAATTACGCAGAGCTGATACGGTATTCGCGCGGCAAAAATCTACGTTGCGCACAAAAAAAAAATCCAACCTAAATTGAGAATAGCATAAACACGTAAAACTTAATTCCGGTGACTGGCTGCTCCGGCTAATGATGAGGTTCACATGTTTTTACGCAGCTAATGGACGCCATTGTAATCGGAGTTCCACGACACACATCCTTTGCTTGTTGAGTTTATCTGTTTTATTTGTGGATTTTTATCAATTGTTTTTTGGTAATTTATTTTTATACTATTGTGCACTTTGAGATTTGCTTTCAAATGTAAAGTGCGTTTAAAATAAAATGTATTGTTATGATGTTGCTCAAAGTTGTCCAAGGGACAAGTTTGTGTGTTTGCTCAGACGCATGAAAAATTAGAGGGAACGTTGTCCGTAACTGCGCGCGCACCACGCATAAAAACCAAATAAACCCTGATTTTAAAATTTTAAAAAAAACGTACAATGTACAATGCTTTTGATAATTTTTCTAAATTACTATTAATTTATTTTGTCCATGTATAGCAAAGTCAAGGGCCTCAGGCCTGGCAGCACCTGATCCGCAAGAGTCCGACGCGGAGGCTGAGCCTCAGCTGGCAGCACCGGAGATGCGGGGCCCCACTGTCCGCATTCCTCCAAGGAAGAAAAATAAAAGCAGAGGGCACGAGTGTCCGATCTGTCTGATATCGTACACCGATATCGGTCAGCACCTGCGTAAGACAGAGAACGTCACCAATGAAAAGGAGCTGGTTCTATTGGCCCAGCTTGCCCATCGTCAGTAAGTATTGCCATGTGATGTATAAGCCTACAAACAATATTTACAAATGTGTTTTGTTGGATGTTGACAATCCTCGCATGCATTTTCTTCCACTGAATAAATGACTTATATATTTTTAGTTTCAAAGCAAAACTTGACTGCCCGGCTGAGTCGTGTGGTGCAAAAAGGATCCTGCGGCTAGACCAGCACCTGCAGCGGGTCCACAAGATGGAAGTATGGATTTGAACTTGGTCCCTCTGTGTTGAGTCAGGTCTAGATATTGAGCTCCATCTTTCACTTTTGCAGAAGCCAGACATTGCCACCCACATCAATGTGGCCAAAGGCAAATATACGGCACGAGAACTGGCACTCCTACGGGCGACCAACCCAAATCCTCCGATGGTGTCTCACGTTGACGAGGTGGACGCCAGCACGATAAGAGAGGGTGTGCGGAGGATTATGGAGGAAAGAGTGGCTGCGCCTAGCCCTCCCTCTGACACAGAAATGTCTGCGGCCATGGAGGACGCCCCTTCGACCAGCCAGGCTGCCTGTGCCCCACACATAGGCTCTAGGCCACAGGCCGAGGGAGGGAGGATGCAGGCCTTCCCGACGACCCCTGTTGCCGGGTGCAGTAACTGCGTGCTTCTGGCCGCAGAACTAAAAGTGACAAAGGCCCTGCTGGAGCAGGAGAAAGCGCGCAGTAGGGAGCTGAAGTCTCTGCATTCGAGGGCAATGTCTTCGGCTGTGAGTGTTGGGTTATTACTCTGGTGTACATCTTAAATGTTGTCAGTTTTATTTAAGCGTGTTTTGGTTTTTTCGCCCACAGGCAACGAAATACAAGCGCAGAAAACAACTGTTCTCCCCCAGCAAAGCTCCTGGCTACGGTGACAAAACCCTCATGTTATAATTACAGTATTAGAATTTAACTAGTAGGATATCGATGTGTTATTAATTGGTGGTCCATTGTCAAAAGTTTAAGAATGAAGACTGTGCTAAAGATTCTTTCCTCTTCAGAGACTTTGGTTGAGGAATTCAGGGGCCACACGGCGGGAGTCAATCCCAGCCGTAAAATTTTGGAGAACGCGAAACAGCGGGCGAACCACGTCATCAGTTTTCTGATATTCATGGCGGACTCGCACAACCCGAGCCAGAACCTCCTCTTCCTGGCCAACCACGCCAGAGTTCGTGAGTAAGTGTTGCACAGTAAGAGAAGCGTCGATGTAAGGTCGGGTAGAGGACATGACTATTTGTTTCTGTTCACTTTCTAGATTTGTTGTGGGTATGCAACAAAAAAAACTCAAACCGACCACGCAGAGGAGCTACTTAATCGATGTGGTGGCTTACATTAAGTACATCATTAACATGTCTCCGTCGTGCGTCCGCCTCGGAGCGAAAAGTTTGAATGCCCTGCAGGTGGAACTGAAAGCCCGACTGAGGGATATCAACCGGGATGTGGTCGGGCACCAGATCAGCGTCAGGCGCGCTAAATCTGGTATGTTTAACATGCGACACCCGACATACAAACATTAGCACATGGTTAAATGCAGGGAAGATCCTTGTAATAAGTGCTATTCTATATTTCAGATATGCTGGTCAGCGCGCGGAAGCACGCCTACTTTATTTCCAAGGCGCCGTGGCACATCACCAACGCACTGGGTATGATCACTGCTGAGAATATTGATCCTGTTAAAAAGAAGAGAAAAAAAGACGTTTGTTCCATGTTTCCAGGCAGGCTCGAGCTTTAGCCTTAGATCATGTTCCGCTGGATCTTACGTGAGAGGGAATTGGACAGAGAAAATGGGTTTTTGTGTATGGGTCGGTTACTGGTCTGGTGTATTAAATGATGTACAGTCCAGAGCTAAGGAACATGACCATTGCGAGTTAATGCGTACAATGTTCTCTCTCGGTTTGTGCAGGTGAGCTGGAGCAAGATCCGGACAGCAGGAAGCACCTGACAAATTTTTTTGGACTGCTTGGGGGGTTTATCGTGGCGACAACAGGCCACAGGAAGGGCGTCATCATTAACATGACCACGAAGGAGGTCGAGGAAGCGGAGCGGACAAGGCGGAAAGACAGAATCGTCCGTGTAAGTGAAAACATTTTCTTTAATTAAAAAAAAAAAAGGAATGAAAGCGCCGTTCACATTGTTCAATGAGTTGCTCAGAGTGGGACGTCGTCTCTCCCGAATTATTAGGTGAAACAGCACAAGACCCAGCGCTACTTTGGCGAGGCGGCCATACCCCTGGATCAGGCCGAATATTCCTGGTTCCGCCGCTACAACCTCCTGAGAGACCAGATGCCGGGAGGAGCCGAGGCTACAACGTTTTTCCATACGGCCAACGGAAGTCCTCTGCTGAAGGTCGCAAAATATTTCCAGGCCGCCTGGGAAAGCCTGCGTCTGGGGACGGCCCCGACCTTCAACATGCTGCGCTCCTCTGTTGCCACTTATGTGAGACAACTTTTCATGTTCTTTTGTGTCTCGTACTTGTACCTACAAAATGGGTTTTTGGAAAGCAACAGGGTGCAGTGAAAAGTTAATGACGCGCGTGTTTCTCTGTCACTCTTATTCCTGCAGACCAGGCGCCAGCTGGGTGGCAGGGCGTATAAGAAGGTGGCAACATTCATGTGCCACGACGAGCACACGGCCAAACGTTTCTACCAAGGTCCTGAAGCGACCTCAATCGATGCCAAACCGGTTAATCTTGGTGTCTTGCGACTCGTGTGTATTTATTTGTTTTATCCATTTCATTTCACAGCGGAGGACCCGGCGGAAGAAACAGTCAAAAGCCGACGATTAACGATGTGTGCAATAAACACATACGCGGCCACCAAAAAAAAAAAGTCAAAAAAAGATGCGGAGGTTCAAGGGCCTGAGGAGGAATCGGCATCGGGCCAGGAGGAGCAGATGGGCAGCAAGAAGCTTCCTTCAGACCAGCAGGTGAGACATAAGCTGCAGTGCTAAGTACTCAAACTCAATTCTGTGACCCTAAAATGAGCTCGATACACTTGATTGCTCCTTAAAACAGACGGTGAGCGAAGAGGAGGAGGAAGAAAACGAAGAGGTAACTTGTTACCGGCTTAGGAAAAGAAGCGAACCTTCGGTCCAACAGACCTTGAGTTTTGACTCTTAACTACTTCCGCATATGACTGAGTTGTAAACATTCTTTCAACACGTTTTTCAAACAGGATGGGGCTGCTGAAGGCCAGGATCCTCCTCTCCTTTTGGTGAGACAAATAATCTGAGTCGGTGCTTACACACATAATTCAAAATCACTAAAATAAATCTTACCTTACCGAAAAATAGTTGCTGACATCATCGGAGGACGAATGGGTCCCACCTTCGGATGAGGAAGGGGAGCGCGTCGTGGGACGAGTGGCCAGTCGAAGAGAGATGAGTGACCGTCCTGGCCGGAGAAGACTGGTGTGATGCAGCCTAAGTTTAAAGATGCTGGAAGCCATCGCAGCTTAATGATTAAATCTGTCAAATGTCTTCACCCTGAAGGGCAAATCAGTCAGGCCAGTCTCCGACGAGGACTCGGAGGAAGGGGAGGAGCAGGTCGTGGCCAAGAAGAGAGGAAGACTCTCTTCAGAAGATCAGACTGAGGTGTCACGGCCTCACCGACTGGTAAGTGAAGTGGCTACATCAATGAGTAAAGAATTGCATTGAAAAAAAGCTAAAGTTTCTCTACATCGGCAAAAGAAAACCTGAAAAGTTGGTTTAAAATTCACAGGTGTCTTTTCATGTGGCTATGATTCATATTGTTAAATTAACAGGATCCACAAGCGTCGGGGTTTCGACGCCATGGCCTGAGACAAGCGACTGTTTTGCTGAGACCCATCAATGGTGGGACAGTGACGGTAAGTCTGTCCGCTTATGTCTACAACAAGGCGCAGGTGTTAGGCATGTATTGTCAGTAAACCAGGCACCTTCTTTACGATGAAGGGACTCTAACTTAGACGTTGGATCGAGGCTGGCTGATAAAATTTTATCCGAACATGATTCATGTCCTGAAACGTAACCCTAAAATGGACGCCTAATGTGAAGCGCATGAAGGATGGAGTTGCGTGACCTGCGTGACCTCCTATCAGGTCAACTTTTCTGCCAATCTGTCAGGCCTAAGGCAGGTAGGAACCCAAATGCGAGGCGGTTTGAGCGGGAGTCCAAAAGCAGATTTATTGTTCACCAGGGGGTCAGTCCAGAGCAGGTTAGGGGCAGACGAAGGTCAAACACCGGGCGGTCAGGCAGACAGGCCCGAGGCGGGAGGCGAGCAAGGTCGGTACGCGGGGAGGCAGGCGCTGGGGGGGTGCTGGAAAGAGGACAAACATGACACCACAATCTGGCGTGGTTCTGTTCTCTGGGCTGGGCTTATGTAATGCCAGGGCTGATGGGTGGTGTGTTGCAGCTGGTGAAGGGAGCACAGGGGTCAGGAATCAGCTGATGGCAGAGCGGGGAAGTGGGCGTGGAGAGCGGCACAGCCGTGACACAATCAGAGCAGCCCTCGGTTTACCTATATTACAGGGGGGAGGCCGTTTTAGGCCACTCGTGGCGAGAACATTGAAGAGACAACTCAGTTGATGCTTCCAATATGTTTTGCTCTTGCATTCAGGTAAGGTCCATTAGTTACCGTGTGACGTAAGATAACTGTCAATGACTACTTAAAGACCTAACTTTGCGTGCCTGCGCATTACGCATAACAAAAAATTAAAAGCTAAAGATGAGAGGCACGTGCGCGCGGTTTTACGCAGCGGGGCATTTATGAGGCGCCATGAAAAGAGAACTTATAATTTGAATTAACTGTATTAAAATAGCATCCAGAAATAGCTTCCAGATTAGCCGAGGCCTATCGGACCAGAGTTCGACACCCCTTGTCGAACTCTGGTCCGAGGCGTGCCCATGTAATTATATATTGCCCGCGAGAAATATATTGTGGGCGACGGTGGTGCAGGTGGTTGAGCTGGTGGTCCTATGATCGAAAGGTTGGCAGTTTGATTCCCGGCTGTGTCCGCTGTCGTTGTGTGCAAGACACTTCACCCACATTGCCTGTGTGAATGTGTGTGAACGTTGGTGGTGGTCAGGAGGGCCGATGGCGCAAATTGGCAGCCTCGCTGTGGCTAGTAGCTTCACCACCACCAAGTACAGTGTGAATGAATAATGCACAATGTGAAGCGTCTTTGGGTGCCTAGAAAAGCGCTATATAAAATCAAGCATTGTTATTATTATATAAAATTCATATCAGCATTGTGCCATAGTAGAACAGCACATTCGCCGCTAATACTTCAAATCCCATAATGCTCTGCTCTTGTTTTGAAACTTTTAATTATTTTTCTAAATTATTATTCTTTTATTTGGTCCATGTATAGTCGACGTATACAACAGTGGCGGAGATGGAAGCCCAACTTGGAAAAACCTTATGCGGAGGCTCAACCTCCTGCAGGGGCTCAAGCGGATGCGGAGGCTCGACCGGATGCAGAGGCTCGACCGGATACACCGGCCTTTCTTGGGCCTGAGGAGGAGCTTTGTCCTGCCCTGGAAAGACAGGTGTGATACTGCCTAAATTTAAAGATGCTGGAAGCCATCAGCGCTTAATGAGTAAACCTGTAAAATGTCTTCAACTTGAAACAGATAACTCATTTTGTGGACGCACGCCGTATGTGTCGGAGGATGAGACTGAGGAAATCAGTGAGGTGCCCATGTCTCAGCAACGGTAAGTGAAGTGGCTTCATCAATGAGTAAAGAATTGCATTGGAAACAACGTTCCCTCAAAGCTGCAAATGCGCTGATGCGGTCTTCGGGCAGCGAAAATCTCGGCTGCGCACAAAAACAAAATCCAACCTGAAGTAACTAATTACTTTTTTCACAGAAAGGCTCCGTGGACGAAAAGGAGGTTCCGGAGGGAAATAATGTTCGTCACTTGACCAAGCTTCAAGATAAAGAATATGTTTCAGTTTCCTTTTGTTATGTGCGTGTTTATTAAAAGTTCAAATTTCAAATACTTGGACTTCATTTGTCTATGATCTTAGCATTGAAATGTTTAACTGTGGGCAAAAAGAGGGACAGTTGATGCTTCGGAGACGAGGTCAGAGGGAAAAGACTTGGGTGGTTTGGACATGTCCAGAGGAGAGCTCGGGTGCTGCGTCGGTAGGAGGATGCTGAGGATGGAACTGCCAGGGAACAGGGCTGGCACAGAAGACGCACCGGAATCCAGCCGGAGGACGTCGGCAGGGAGGTTCTGCAGGGGAGACGTCACGACAAAAAGAGAGGAAGGATCATGTACGGGAGGGGCGGTCGACACCTGACGTAGATGCCCTGTCTCAGGTTTCAGGTCTGCACCTGCATGATAAGCCAAATGGGGTCAAAGGTGCAACTTGTAGGTCCGGCCACTTTCCCCGTCCAGTTCCCTAAAATGTGATTTCGTGTGTCAGACGGTAAGACAGTAACGCATCTGTCAATAAACAATGTTTGAAGGGCAATGAGCTGTTGTGAAGCGAATGTACAATAAGAATGAGTCAAACATCATTTATACTTCATATTATTAAAGTATTTGGATTCTGATATTGTGTCAATTCCAAGCACGTGATGTAGAAGCCCTGGCTCCGGCTTCAGGCCAGCAGCTGCATGATAAGCCAAATTAGGCCCAAAAAGCAGACGGCGTGCGCCCATGTCAAAGGTCGTTGAAAGACCATCTTCTAGGTTGACTGTATTTGTACTGTAATACATGCTACTGATTGACTGTACTTCAACATTCTATCTAATAAATATATTCATCATCAGGTAGACGGTAGAATACATCTAAAGTCATATTTGATTACTACAGTGTGACGAGCTGAGCGCTAACCCAAACACTGATCACGGCTCACAGGCGGGTCGTAGCCCTTGGTGCCTGGTACCGCTGCGTCCGGCTCAATGAGTAGATGTCAGCTGATGCCTCGTTTGCCCCCGAGGTCAAAGGTCACGTTTAACAACCACCTAATACGCTCCGTTCTGGTTTTTCGCGAAGCCGTTCCCCATCATAGAGACAAGTGACCGATTTGATTCGACTCGTCTCAATCTGTCGATGCAGATAGACCCGTTTGTCCCGGTACACGTTTTCTGTGCATGGGGTGAACAGAGGGAATGTTAGACCCAAAGCCTGCCGCCAGTTCCGTTTTTTTGCATGTCGCGAAGCCGTGCCCCATCGTAGCGCCGCCACCATTCGATTCGCCTCGATTCGCTCTTGTTGTTTGATGTGCTGTTTTCCCCGGTTCTCCTTTGCAAAGTGAAACCTTGCTCCGAAACAACCGAGACAGGGGGACGCTGCTGTAGGCCATGCCCAGGAAGGTGCACTGCGCGAGGGGTAGATTTAGGGGCCCGTTGGGTCACTTTCTGGGAACCCAGAACGTCGCGGGAAGCAGTGATGCTGATGAAATGTCACATTTCTGTTTTAGGTATGATTTCATCAACTCGACCCATTCAGTCATTGTATATTTATCAGTACTATCACCTCTGAAAATAATAGGTTCCTTTTCAGCATTCACAATGACAGTGGGTTTATACTCGCCAAGCGTATTCACAACACTGCTAGGCTGTGCGTGTGAGCTATGTGCACCGTGCTGCACGCCACCCACATGATATGTTGGAACATCAGTGTGGTTAGCTCCACCAACAGCACCACTGGACACGAGTGTGGCCGCAATAGACTCTCCGATCGGTGAGCCTAATCTTGTGATCATATCAGTAAGCTGGCAACATGTGTCATCCTGTCCACTAGGTGTTGAATGATGTGGTCCGTTCTGTGACCTCTGCGGCATAGGTGATCTTAACGGGTCCTGTCCCAACTCACACCCCCCAGCCCTCGCAGGCAACACAGGTGAAGCAGCCACATTCATCCCAACCAACCCTCTCGATTGTGAATGACCCCCGATATTCATGCCCCTCCCAAAAGAGAAGAGTTTAGCATCAGAATTATCATTAAGCTTAAACTTGCCAGCCATGCTATCATGAAAAAAAAAGAGAGAAAAAAAAGGAAACAAAAACAGACTGATTAAATTTTCAAACCTTCAAATGAAAATATTCTCAGAATCCAGATTTTTTTTCTTTCTGCAGTCAGCAAACGAACAGTCCTGAGTACCTGACCATAATTAAACAGTAGCACAACCAGCATTCATGGACGTCCACACAATCCACACAGTCCCCTCCTCAGGCGATCTGCATCAAGCTGATCTGGAGATCCGGGTCTCGGCACCAGTGTAACGTGTGTGAATTGCATGCTGGTGACGGTGATGCAGGACAGAAGTCCGACAGCCTTTACTCGTTGCATTTATTCTGGTCAGAACAACAGAAAAACATTCATGTGAATCTGACCAGCTGCATGTCCAAATCTCCAACATGACACGCAATACTCTGTTGGAGGCTAGTGACGTGTGCAGACACCTGGTCATGCAGCTACGAAATATGACCAGTAGGAGGCGCCACAAACCACACAAATATGTACAGGATTTATTTTGTTCAAAATTCTAACAGGCTCAATTCTGACTCTGTTACACCGGCCGCCTGGGAATGCCTGGGTCTGGGGACGGCCCCGACCTTCAACATGCTGCGCAACTCAGTGGCAACTTATGTGAGACAACTTTTCATGTTCTTTTGTGTCTGGAAAGCAACAGAGTGCGGTGAAAAGCTAATTACACGTGTTATTGGCCTTATTCCTGCAGGCCAAGTGCCAGCTGGGTGGCAAAACTTATAAGAAGGTGATGACATCCATGTGTCACGACGAACACATGGCAAAAAGATTTTATCAAGGTTCTGAAGCAACCTCAATCGATGCCAAACCTGTTAATCTTGTGGTGTCTTGCCAACATTGTCAATGCCGAGCATTGACAATGTTGGCAATCAACACATACGCGGCAAAGAACAAAAAACGCAGGTCACAAAAAAGAGCTTTGGAGGATCGAGGACCTGGAGAAGACTCGTCATCGGGCCAGGGGAAGCTGGACGGGCAGTACGGTAGCAGATTCCCCTCTGCAGGGGAAGCTCAGTTACCAAAAAACACAAAGTGGTAAATGGTAAATGGACTGCACTTATATATCGCTTTTTGTGGTGAAACATGTACCACTGTGTGTAGATTTAATTGACTAAACACGCGCTATAATACTTTCATCTTGTGCTCAGAACCAGCTACTTATCACCGGTAACTGACACGACTTCTCCCCGCAGCGCCACGGCGCTTTAACAGTCAAGCCCTGAGTGTAGAGTGGGTTGTTCCACTGCACGAAACTGGACGGTCATTGGATAAATGCTAGGCTTTGTCCCGCCCTTCTGCGTCTCTGGGGCTTGATGCTCTGCCTGCGGTGGAATCCATTGTTGATTGGCAGTGAAATAAGTGAATCGGCAATCTTGAAGTATAAAACACTCGAACAAGTTTTTCATTCCGTTGTTCTTAACTGAGTCGGAGATTTTACCGATCCCCAGCGACTTTGTCTTTGCTGCAAATAAGATAAAATAGTTGAAATTTGCAAGTGAAATTGTGTAAACAAATGAAGCAGCATGACAACTAAGTGTCTCCGGGGGGGTCATGTGACCTGTGGGCACTACGTATTGTAAAGTGATACGTTATGAAAAAGGTTGCTGACAAACATCAGTCAGCATTTAGCTTTTGTCTTTTCAGGTACCGCGTGGAAAGGGGGGCAGGCCAGTGTACTTCCTCTGTGGAGCAACTTGAGCCTGCTCTGTTGAGGGAGCAGTTGTTCCCTCGCCTGCCGAGGTAATTCCTCCAATGTCATGGAACCCGATTGTAATCTTCCTTCAACGTATGGATCAGGGGAGAGCGCGAACGCAGTCCCCCACTACCAGAAATTATGCAGTCGAGATTCCCACATGTGGGGAATTCGCAGAAGTCAGCACAGCCGCAGTGCAATGGCGTAGCCTCGTCCTGGGCAAACCACCTTGGTGATCATGGTATCGCCCCTGCCAGGTAAGTATGCCTCGGAACAGTCGGCCAAAGCGGCATCCTTCCCACACACAGCGCCCTGCCCTGTGGCGCAAGCAATATGATTTGCAAAAGGCATTCCGGATGAAGCAGCCACATCGTTTGATATTCAAAAACGCAGCTCAAAAGTCTTCGGTTTGTGTGGGCAACAAGTTTTATCCATTTTGGTCACTTTTGCAGTCATTCCTTTCTCCATTACATACATAAATTGCACAATGTATAGCTAGTTTTGACGCAGTTTCTGTGACAGAGAGGGGGAAATAATCTCAGCAATCACTCAAAAGTTAAAAGTCCAAATGCGCTGTCCAATCACCAGCATCAAGACGGTGCAGTTGTCAGACACTCCCCACCCTTGCTTCTCAGGTGACTCAGCACACCTTTTCTCTCACGAGGACAGTGGAAGTCCACCGAGCGAACTCAGCCCCGCACGGAAGGCAGGGATCTGCCCTACATGCAACCCGATTTTAATTTTCCCTCAACAGATGGATCAGGGGAGAGCACGAACGCAGTCCCCCACTACCAGAAATTATGCAGTCGAGACTCCCACATGTGGGGAATTCGCAGAAGTCAGCGCAGCCGCAGTGCAATGGCGTAGCCTCGTCCTGGGCAAACCACCTTGGTGATCACAGTATCGCCCCTGCCAGGTAAGTATGCCTTGGAACAGTCGGCCAAAGCGGCATCCTTCCCACACACAGCGCCCTGCCCTGTGGCGCAAGCAATATGATTTGCAAAAGGCATTCCGGATGAAGCAGCCACATCGTTTGATATTCAAAAACGCAGCTCAAAAGTCTTCGGTTTGTGTGGGCAACAAGTTTTATCCATTTTGGTCACTTTTGCAGTCATTCCTTTCTCCATTACATACATAAATTGCACAATGTATAGCTAGTTTTGACGCAGTTTCTGTGACAGAGAGGGGGAAATAATCTCAGCAATCACTCAAAAGTTAAAAGTCCAAACGCGCTGTCCAATCACCAGCATCTGGACACATTTCCTTTCACCAACACCAAGATGGTGCAGTTGTCAGACACTCCCCACCCCCGCTTCTCAGGTGACTCAGCACACCTTTTCTCTCACGAGGACAGTGGAAGTCCACCGAGCGAACTCAGCCCTGCACGGCAGGCAGGGATCTGTCCTACATGCAACCCGATTTTAATTTTCCTTCAACAGACGGACCAGGGAAGAGCGCGAACGCAGTCCCCCACTACCAGAAATTATGCAGTCGAGATTGCCACATGTGGGGAATTCGCAGAAGTCAGCACAGCCGCAGTGCAATGGCGTAGCCTCGTCCTGGGCAAACCACTTTTTCACTTTTTAGGGGCTTTATTAATTATCGGGCAAACAAACCACAGGACATCTTCAAAGTACAATATCACATTTGCATAATATTAATCACATTTTCATCAACAAGTAAAAAAGAAATACATTTTTAAACGTCATTGAGCTCACCGTGTCAACACTAACTTGCTCATTAAAACATTCCCCAATTTCCACAACTTTCTTAGTTCTGCAGCATCAAACTTTGCCTTATCTCTAAGAATATAATCATTAACAGTTGAAAGTCCTGCTTTTACAACTGATTCTGGGGATAAATAAAATTTCTTGAATACTAGTAAATTTCTACCCTTCCACATCCCTTCTTTGATACAATTAATGACAGCCCACCATCTTTCACATTTTTCACAATCGCCTGGGTCAAAGTCACCATATAAAATATCTTTTTCATTTGGTTCTCTATAGAGCTCCGATAACCACAGCTTTAGGATTGTCCACACTTTCCGGGCAAAGGAGCAGTACCAAAACATGTGGCTCACATTCTCGTCATTAAAACAGTTCAACCTTGGACATTTGGCAGACCTAGAGCATCGTCTTTTCTTAAGAAAGGCTCGTGTTGGCATACGATCATGCACCACCTTCCAGGCCAGATCCTTATGTGTGTTCAAAAGAAAGGGGGAGTTTACATTTTTCCACACTTGAATACATTTTGTTGTTGTTAAAGTTTGCACAGGTGTTAAGCGTAATGTCCGGGCTGACAAACTCTCTTCAATAACTTCTCTCTTTGCAAACTCTTTTGAACACTTTCCAAGATTGGCTCGTTTTAGAATAGTAATAGCCTTATCATATAGTGTTTCAGCATGTGGAGTACTAAGAGGGAGTCTTCCACCCACTCTGGACAAAATGTTTTGGCCAACCCAAAATTTTGCAAAGTATGTCCAGAGACTGGTGTTCTTATCACTTAAGACCGCATTTAATATTGGCGTTAAAAACAAGGCTTCCAATTTCACGCCAAGTTCTGGAACTGCTTTTCCACCTTTATCCAAGGGCTTGTACATAATATCTCTTTTAACATGCTCTTGGTGAGAACTCCATATAAATTGAAACATAGTCCTTGTCAAGGCTGTGAGGAAGGACCTAGGAACTGGCAAGGTTGCTGCCAGAAAAGTCAGGGAGGCCAGAATCTCTGACTTAACAACAAGAACCTTTCCCGTAAAGCTAAGGTCTCTGTCTTCCCACTGTAAGAGTTTCCCTTTTATAGCTGGAAGTCTATTTTCCCAATTTAGGTTTTCCATATCCTTTCCGATCTGTATTCCCAAGACTTTCAATCGTTCTCTCTTTATGACAAGTCCTAATGCAAATTTTTCTTCATGCCAATTGAGATAGAGCATCTCACTCTTAGACCTATTCAGTTTTGCCCCAGCTGCCAGAGCAAAACAGTCACACCACTGAATGGTATTAAACACTGACCTGTTTTCTGTACATAATAATGTGATATCATCCATATATAAAGTCAGTTTTGCTTCTTTTCCACTACTGCCTGGAACAAGGAGGCCACGGATAGACGTGTCCTTCCTAATTGCACAGGCCAGTGGTTCGATGGCTAAGATGAATAACATGGCAGATAAAGGACATCCTTGTCTAACTCCTGATTGAACCTTAAATGGTTCAGTAATATGACCATTTACACTTATTCTGCTAGTGCAATCAGAGTATAACAAATCTACCCAGGCTCGTATTCGTGGGCCAAATCCAAAGCAAACCAAAACTTCTTTTAAATAAGTGTGGTTTATTTTATCAAAGGCTTTCTCTAAATCAAGGGCTGCAATGCATAGTGGTGGTCTTCTGTCCATAGCGTAAAGGTAGCAGTCTCTAACTAGGGCCAAGCTATCACTCATAGCCCCTCCTGGTACTGAGCAAGTTTGTTCTTTGCCCACTATTTTATCTGCAACTTTCTGGATGCGGAGAAATAATGCCTTTGCCAGAATCTTACGGTCCACCCCGAGCAGAGTAAGTGGGCGCCAATTCTTGACTTCTTTTTTGTCTCCCTTTTTATACAAAAGTGAGATTATGCCATCTCTCAGTGAAGGCGGTAGACTTCCTTGTAATAAACTCTCATTATACATTGACAGCAAGGGGGCCTTCAATTCTTCCCAGAAGGTGATATAAAATTCTTTGGGCAAACCATCTGCCCCTGGGGCCTTATTGTTCTGCATACTCTCCAGCGCCATTGTCAGTTCATACATAGATAGGTCACGATCGAGTTGTACCTTATAGTCGATCACATTCTTATCTATGTTAGAGAGGAGATTTGCCACAGATGCTTCATCCACCTCTTCCCCTGAATATAGGTCTTGGTAGAAGGTATGCACACAGCTCAGCATATCCTTTATATCAGTTTGCATTCTACCATCTTTATCATTTAAAGCTTCAATTGTATTTCTAGGTCGAGCTAATTTCCTAAAAAAATACCGTGAGCATTTCTCATTAACCTCCATGTGATTAATCCTGCTGCGTGTTAATAAACCACGGCTGGCCTCTGAAGCTAGGTGTAACATCTCTCTCTTTAGCTCTATTATAGCTTCCACAACATCAAAACCAAGTTGCGACATGGTATAAAGTCGCTGTAACTTTGCCTGCTGTTTCTTAAGTACAAAGCGCCTTTTCTTGGCTGCCTTCCTCCCTTCATTGACGAAGAAGCTCTTGGTTCTCACTTTCACTTCATCCCACCATTCTCCAACTGAATCAAAGGCAAACTGCAGAGAGGACCACATGTGAAATTTGTCCCTGAATCTATTGATCACCCCCGGGTCTTGCAGCAAGGATACATTCAGCTTCCATAAGCCTTTACCCTTGTTCAATCTGCTCTTAAACCCCAGAGAACAGTCAATTTTTGCATGATTGGAGAAGAATACCGGCATCACTGAGGCATCAGCAACCAGCAGCCTCTTTGATATGAATAAAAAGTCTAATCTTGAGTGAGTTTTCCCATTGGTCCAAGTGTACCCAGGTACATGGGGGTTTATTGTGCGAAAGGTGTCTACCAATTTAAAATCTTGCACCAGACTACTTAAGGCTTCGGAACTGGAGTCCAACCTCACTGTTGTGTTAGTTAGTCTGTCCTTCTTGTCCAATAGGCAATTAAAGTCTCCACCCAGGATGACCTCTCTACTACATATAAGGAGTGGCTGTATTGCTTTTATGATTTCCAGGCGAGCTTGAAGAATTACAGAATAGACATTAATTATCCTTAAAGGAACATTGTTCCATACAACATCCACACAAAGAAGCCTTCCGTCTAATATATTCTGCACCTTTTGGATAATAAAATCCTGCCCTCTAAACAATACAGCAACCCCAGATGCCCTGTTTTTGTTGTCTCCTGACCATGCTGATTGACCATAATGCCACCTATCTGCAAAAAATTTGTAGTTGTCCCTATATGATAAATGACATTCCTGAAGGAGAAAAATGTCATTCGGCTCAGAATGTAAAAACGTGAAGGCTGACTGACATTTCACAGGGTCATTTAGTCCTCTTGTATTCAGAGATGCAATAGAGAGATGTGTCATGACAAAAGGTGTGGGGAGGCAAAGGTATTCTCAAACAACTTTTTTGTGGCATCTACTTTACCTTCTTTTTCTTAACCCGCACATAGTCTGTCTGTAGGGTCATGTCTTTGATGAGGGTCGTTGAGGAGAAGGCAGCCACATCATTAGGTTCCAAAAACGGCTGTGATGTGGGTGATGAAACTGACCAATCCGCTGAAGACGCATCACGGTGGGGTAAGGGAGAAGATTCCCCTGATGTGGGCGACTCCTGTTGCCGTTTCTTCGCCTGCGAATCCGTTGGCGCTGGTCTGGAAGATGGTATGGGCGGCAGTACCCCGGCCTTTCCCCCCGAGGACTCCTGGTGAGGCTTCTGTGGTTGCGGTGGATTTGCGGCACCTCGGGAGGCGGGGAGGTTAGCTATCAAAATGTCCAAGATTTTATCATGGTCATGGCACATCATCGGTAACTTCTCCACGTGAGCGCTTGCCCCAGTATCCTGGGGAGAGCCCACCGGTTCCAAGATGTCGGTGGTCTCCATTGAGGTCATGTCGTAATTGGACACAACAATGCCCTCACCCGGAGGTTCCGCACTCCAGTCTAAAATTGCCTCCACCCCCTCATCAGGTGGCAGTTCCTCACTTTGCCGTAGAATAGTCGTGCCTGATGGCTGCGGAAGTGCATTACTGTCTGACACTAGGGTCTGGCTGCCCTCAGGTTCATCAGCCCTCAAGATCTGGCTTGATGGTGTTGCTATTTGTCCTATGAATGACTTCAGCCGATTAGAATAGGCTTGTGGACAGTCTCTGAAGCGATGATCAACTGAGGAGCAGAGGTTACATTTAAGAGGGGTTGAGCATTGCGCTGATGTATGATCCGATGCTTTACAGTTTTTGCAGAAACTCCTTGTACATGCAGCCGCCAGATGGTCCAGACCGCCACATTTCCTGCATTCTTTCGGCTGCCCCGAATAGAAGACTGTACCCCTGAATGCACCCAACTGGATAGAGCTTGGGATATGCTGTACTACTCCCTCTTGTCGGTTGAGACAAACTTGGAACCGTCTGGTTCCAGTCTTGATCTCTCTGTCACAGAAACTGCGTCAAAACTAGCTATACATTGTGCAATTTATGTATGTAATGGCGAAAGGAATGACTGCAAAAGTGACCAAAATGGATAAAACTTGTTGCCCACACAAACCGAAGACTTTTGAGCTGCGTTTTTGAATATCAAACGATGTGGCTGCTTCATCCGGAATGCCTTTTGCAAATCATATTGCTTGCGCCACAGGGCAGGGCGCTGTGTGTGGGAAGGATGCCGCTTTGGCCGACTGTTCCGAGGCATACTTACCTGGCAGGGGCGATACCATGATCACCAAGGTGGTTTGCCCAGGACGAGGCTACGCCATTGCACTGCGGCTGCGCTGACTTCTGCGAATTCCCCACACGTGGGAATCTCGACTGCATAATTTCTGGTAGTGGGGGACTGCGTTCGCGCTCTCCCCTGGTCCGTCTGTTGAAGGAAAATTAAAATCGGGTTGCATGTAGGACAGATCCCTGCCTGCCGTGCAGGGCTGAGTTCACTCGGTGGACTTCCACTGTCCTCGTGAGAGAAAAGGTGTGCTGAATCACCTGAGAAGCAGGGGTGGGGAGTGTCTGACAACTGCACCGTCTTGATGCTGGTGATTGGACAGCGCATTTGGACTTTTAACTTTTGAGTGATTGCTGAGATTATTTCCCCCTCTCTGTCACAGAAACTGCGTCAAAACTAGCTATACATTGTGCAATTTATGTATGTAATGGAGAAAGGAATGACTGCAAAAGTGACCAAAATGGATAAAACTTGTTGCCCACACAAACCGAAGACTTTTGAGCTGCGTTTTTGAATATCAAACGATGTGGCTGCTTCATCCGGAATGCCTTTTGCAAATCATATTGCTTGCGCCACAGGGCAGGGCGCTGTGTGTGGGAAGGATGCCGCTTTGGCCGACTGTTCCAAGGCATACTTACCTGGCAGGGGTGATACTGTGATCACCAAGGTGGTTTGCCCAGGACGAGGCTACGCCATTGCACTGCGGCTGTGCTGACTTCTGCGAATTCCCCGCACGTGGGAGTCTCGACTGCATAATTTCTGGTAGTGGGGGACTGCGTTCGTGCTCTCCCCTGATCCATCTGTTGAGGGAAAATTAAAATCGGGTTGCATGTAGGGCAGATCCCTGCCTTCCGTGCGGGGCTGAGTTCGCTCGGTGGACTTCCACTGTCCTCGTGAGAGAAAAGGTGTGCTGAGTCACCTGAGAAGCAAGGGTGGGGAGTGTCTGACAACTGCACCGTCTTGATGCTGGTGATTGGACAGCGCATTTGGACTTTTAACTTTTGAGTGATTGCTGAGATTATTTCCCCCTCTCTGTCACAGAAACTGCGTCAAAACTAGCTATACATTGTGCAATTTATGTATGTAATGGAGAAAGGAATGACTGCAAAAGTGACCAAAATGGATAAAACTTGTTGCCCACACAAACCGAAGACTTTTGAGCTGCGTTTTTGAATATCAAACGATGTGGCTGCTTCATCCGGAATGCCTTTTGCGAATCATATTGCTTGCGCCACAGGGCAGGGCGCTGTGTGTGGGAAGGATGCCGCTTTGGCCGACTGTTCCGAGGCATACTTACCTGGCAGGGGCGATACCATGATCACCAAGGTGGTTTGCCCAGGACGAGGCTACGCCATTGCACTGCGGCTGTGCTGACTTCTGCGAATTCCCCACACGTGGGAATCTCGACTGCATAATTTCTGGTAGTGGGGGACTGCGTTCGCGCTCTCCCCTGGTCCGTCTGTTGAAGGAAAATTAAAATCGGGTTGCGTGTAGGACAGATCCCTGCCTGCCGTGCAGGGCTGAGTTCACTCGGTGGACTTCCACTGTCCTCGTGAGAGAAAAGGTGTGCTGAATCACCTGAGAAGCAGGGGTGGGGAGTGTCTGACAACTGCACCGTCTTGATGCTGGTGATTGGACAGCGCATTTGGACTTTTAACTTTTGAGTGATTGCTGAGATTATTTCCCCCTCTCTGTCACAGAAACTGCATGAAAACTAGCTATACATTGTGCAATAACTTCTGGTAGCGGGGGACTGCATTTGCGCTCTCCCCTAATCCATACGTTGAGGGAAGATTACAATCGGGTCACATGACATTGGGGGAACCAACCTCGGCAGGCGAGGGAACAACTGCTCCCTCGACAGAGCAGGCTCGAGTTGCTCCACAGAGGAAGTACACTGGCCTGCCCCCCTTTCCACGCGGTACGTGAGAAGACAAAAGCTAAATGCTGACTGATGTTTGTCAGCAACCTTTTTCATAACGTATCACTTTACAATATGTAGTGCCCACAGGTCACATGACCCCCCCGGAGACACTTAGTTGTCACGCTGCTTCATTTGTTTACACAATTTCACTTGCAAATTTCCACTATTTTATCCTATTTGCAGCAAAGACAAAGTCGCTGGGGATCGGTAAAATCTCCGACTCAGTTAAGAACAACGGAATGAAAAACTTGTTCGAGTGTTTTATACTTCAAGATTGCCGATTCACTTATTTCACTGCCAATCAACAATGGATTCCACCGCAGGCAGAGCATCAAGCCCCAGAGACGCAGAAGGGCGGGACAAAGCCTAGCATTTATCCAATGACCGTCCAGTTTCGTGCAGTGGAACAACCCACTCTACACTCAGGGCTTGACTGTTAAAGCGCCGTGGCGCTGCGGGGAGAAGTCGTGTCAGTTACCGGTGATAAGTAGCTGGTTCTGAACACAAGATGAAAGTATTATAGCGCATGTTTAGTCAATTAAATCTACACACAGCGGTACATGTTTCACCACAAAAAGCGATATATAAGTGCAGTCCATTTACCACTTTGTGTTTTTTGGTAACTGAGCTTCCCCTGTAGAGGGGAACCTGCTACCGTACTGCCCGTCCAGCTTCTTCTGGCCCGATGACGAGTCTTCTTCAGGTCCTCGATCCTCCGAAGCTTTTTTGTGACCTGCGTTTTTTGTTCTTCGCTGCGTATGTGTTGATTGCCAACATTGTCAACGCTCGGCATTGACAATGTTGGCAAGACACCACAAGATTAACAGGCTTGGCATCGATTGAGGTCGCTTCAGAACCTTGATAAAATCTTTTTGCCATGTGTTCGTCGTGACACATGGATGTCACCACCTTCTTATAAGCTTTGCCACCCAGCTGGCGCTTGGCCTGCAGGAATAAGGCCAATAACACGTGTAATTAACTTTTCACCGCAATCTGTTGCTTTCCAGACGCGAAAGAACATGAAAAGTTGTCTCGCATTGTCACGGGGGCTGGGCCGACTGGGCGCTCTAAACAGGCACAACACCGGATGCAGGTTATAGCTGGTCTTTAATGATCCGCCAGAAAACAGTGACTTCAGAAGGTTCGAGGACGTTGGCGAGGAGGCTCTGTAGAACTGCCACGGTGACGACAGGAAACAGGCTGTGACGGGGAGCCAAGTAGCCGATGAGCACGTCGAGTTAGGAGCTCTGGGAGACGCTGACACTCTGGCGAGGTGCGGAGCGAAGGCCCGAGTCTTTATGGTGCGAGTGAGGAGACGAGGCCCGATTGGAATCAGCTGCGCAGGGCTGCCACTCCTGCTCCAGCTCAGACAGAGAAAACTATCAGGGAGACAGAATCATGACACGCATAAGTTGCCACTGAGGAGCGCAGCATGTTGAAGGTCGGGGCCGTCCCCAGACCCAGGCATTCCCAGACGGCCAGTGTAACAGAGTCAGAATTGAGCCTGTTAGAATTTTGAACAAAATAAATCCTGTGCATATTTGTGTGGTGTGTGGCGCCTCCTACTGGTCATATTTCGTAGCTGCATGACCAGGTGTCTGCACACATCACTAGCCTCCAACAGAGTTGCGTGTCATGTTGGAGATTTGGACATGCAGCTGGTCAGATTCACATGAATGTTTTTCTGTTGTTCTGACCAGAATAAATGCAACGAGTAAAGGCTCTCGGACTTCTGTCCTGCATCACCGTCACCAGCCTGCAATTCACACACGTTACACTGGTGCCGAGACCCAGATCTCCAGATCAGCTTGATGCAGATCGCCTGAGGAGGGGGACTGTGTGGATTGCGTGGATGCTGGTTGTGCTACTGTTTAATTATGGTCAGGTACTCAGGACTGTTCGTTTGCTGACTGCAGAAAGAAAAAAAAATCTGGATTCTGAGAATATTTTCATTTGAAGGTTTGAAAATTTAATCAGTCTGTTTTTGTTTTTGTTTCCTTGTTTTTTTTCTCTCTTTTTTTCATGATAACATGGCTGGCAAGTTTAAGCTTAATGATAATTCTGATGCTAAACTCTTCTCTTTTGGGAGGGGCATGAGTATCGGGGGTCATTCACAATCGAGAGGGTTGGTTGGGATGAATGTGGCTGCTTCACCTGTGTTGCCTGCGAGGGCTGGGGGGTGTGAGTTGGGACAGGACCCGTTAAGATCACCTATGCCGCAGAGGTCACAGAACGGACCACATCATTCAACACCTAGTGGACAGGATGACACATGTTGCCAGCTTACTGATATGATCACAAGATTAGGCTCACCGATCGGAGAGTCTATTGCGGCCACACTCGTGTCCAGTGGTGCTGTTGGTGGAGCTAACCACACTGATGTTCCAACATATCATGTGGGTGGCGTGCAGCACGGTGCACATAGCTCACACGCTCAGCCTAGCAGTGTTGTGAATACGCTTGGCGAGTATAAACCCACTGTCATTGTGAATGCTGAAAAGGAACCTATTATTTTCAGAGGTGATAGTACTGATAAATATACAATGACTGAATGGGTCGAGTTGATGAAATCATACCTAAAACAGAAATGTGACATTTCATCAGCATCACTGCTTCCCGCGACGTTCTGGGTTCCCAGAAAGTGACCCAACGGGCCCCTAAATCTACCCCTCGCGCAGTGCACCTTCCTGGGCATGGCCTACAGCAGCGTCCCCCTGTCTCGGTTGTTTCGGAGCAAGGTTTCACTTTGCAAAGGAGAACCGGGGAAAACAGCACATCAAACAACAAGAGCGAATCGAGGCGAATAGAATGGTGGCGGCGCTACGACGGGGCACGGCTTCGCGACGTGCAAAAAAACGGAACTGGCGGCAGGCTTTGGGCCTAAGATTCCCTCTGTTCACCCCATGCACAGAAAACGTGTACCGGGACAAACGGGTCTATCTGCAACGGCAGATCGAGACGAGTCGAATCAAATCGGTCACTTGTCTCTATGATGGGGAACGGCTTCGCGAAAAACCAGAACGGAGCGTATTAGGTGGTTGTTAAACGTGACCTTTGACCTCGGGGGCAAACGAGGCATCAGCTGACATCTACTCATTGAGCCGGACGCAGCGGTACCAGGCACCAAGGGCTACGACCCGCCTGTGAGCCGTGATCAGTGTTTGGGTTAGCGCTCAGCTCGTGACACTGTAGTAACCAAATATGACTTTAGATGTATTCTACCGTCTACCTGATGATGAATATATTTATTAGATAGAATGTTGAAGTACAGTCAATCAGTAGCATGTATTACAGTACAAATACAGTCAACCTAGAAGATGGTCTTTCAACGACCTTTGACATGGGCGCACGCCGTCTGCTTTTTGGGCCTAATTTGGCTTATCATGCAGCTGCTGGCCTGAAGCCGGAGCCAGGGCTTCTACATCACGTGCTTGGAATTGACACAATATCAGAATCCAAATACTTTAATAATATGAAGTATAAATGATGTTTGACTCATTCTTATTGTACATTCGCTTCACAACAGCTCATTGCCCTTCAAACATTGTTTATTGACAGATGCGTTACGGTCTTACCGTCTGACACACGAAATCACATTTTAGGGAACTGGACGGGGAAAGTGGCCCGACCTACAAGTTGCACCTTTGACCCCATTTGGCTTATCATGCAGGTGCAGACCTGAAACCTGAGACAGGGCATCTACGGCAGGTGTTGACCGCCCCTCCCGTACATGATCCTTCCTCTCTTTTTGTCGTGACGTCTCCCCTGCAGAACCTCCCTGCCGACGTCCTCCGGCTGGATTCCGGTGCGTCTTCTGTGCCAGCCCTGTTCCCTGGCAGTTCCATCCTCAGCATCCTCCTACCGACGCGGCACCCGAGCTCTCCTCTGGATATGTCCAAACCATCCAAGTCTTTTCCCTCTGACCTCGTCTCTCAAGCATCAACTGTCCCTCTTTTTG